>NW_009945011.1:0-62323 GCF_000696875.1 Nestor notabilis | reverse complement strand
TTTTTTGTGGGGGGGGGGGGGGTGGTGGGAGGGATTGGTTTGGGGTGGTTTGGGTTTTGTTTTTTTCCCAGAGCTGAAACAGACAAAATTGTATTAGTAAGTGCAAACATCTGTGGATCAAAAGCAAAGCCAATTTCAACCCAAACCCCTAAAGACTAAAACTGCTAAATTTTATATTGCTTTGTTCATTTTCTCCTAATAGAATTATTGTTATGTCTCTGCTTTACCTGGAATTTACTTGATCTGTTAAAAGTTTTACCAAAACTTACAACTTCCTGGAAAAATTCAGGTTCTGATACACTAATCCCAGCAAAAAGACATTTCATCAGAAAGTCCTCTACCGGATGTAGAAGTAAGACCCTTGAATTTTACTATAATGTCAGCAAAGAGGCTCTGGGTAACTGACATTAAGTATTTAGATGTGCCTAGTACTGTGTGTCCATGGAGAGCTGGTATGCTGTTTACCATCCATTTTTCTGAAACAACTACTTAATCTCATATATATTGCTACAAGGCTTAAGGGACAATCATTTGTCTACAGAAGAAGTTATGAGTACCTTCATAGTTTTGTGCATCTATGCAGTATATAGCTGGGCTACGTGCAACTTGAGCTTTAAGTAAGCATTTCACAGCCGATTAAATCAAAATATTTAAATGCCAGAAGACGCAGATACACAATACGTACAATTTCCACAATAGCACATGCAACTGATAGTTCTGTTGCTTTCCTACAAGAATGAGTTAAAAAATACATATGAAGTTAATGGAATTCTGTAAATATCACCCAAGACTTATAGAACTGAATGTATAGAAATAGATTAATGAGAACAATATGGCAAGAACATCTTTTGTATAAGCAGAGAATTTGTATTTAGTGCATGAGGCTGCAAGTGTGAGTGTGCGAGTCACTGAACAGGCTTTTTCCAAACTGCTACTGATTTTATGCTGTTATTAGACTTTACTGCAACTTATACTGTCTCTCCAGCTACTGCTCAGACTACTACTAAGCAGCTACTATAACTGAGTATGTGCAGTCACGGGGGATGGGATACATTTCCAGTTCATGATTGCATATTTATGACTATATTGTGGACATTAACCACCACTTGGAAAACGGATTTCTATCACTGTCTTTCAGGCTGATGTGTCATTTAATGTGGTTGTTCAAATGCAAAAGATTGTTTGGATGGTAATATAATTCTGTTCACACAATCAAAATGAGCTTTCACGAAAATAGTATTTGGCTTATCATAACATATTGAAAATGACTAATAGAAAAATCTAACCCAGTTCCTTATTTCTTTTTCTTTAGTTGATAAAGGAAGATATAGCCCATCTTATTTTCAAATTCAAGAGTATCTCATAAAATGAACAGACAGACTTTATGGCTTATAGCTTTTATCCTGATCAACAGATGAACGACACCAAGAATATAAATAGAGAGCACATATCCATACTGTGGTTTATCATTCTGTGTTAAAAAGAGGCAGTTCACATTTGAGAAAGTGAAGGAACACAATGTGCCATCAGAGAAGGGCAAAAAAATATTCTTAGTTGAATCTGTATACACATACATCTGAGACACATTATGAATTTAGCAAGCAGCTTTTATTCCCTCTTCTCAACACGTTATAATTGTAATTAATATGTCTCTGGCTAAGAGATGGTCTGAACTTCTTTTTTAATCTCTCCCTCTCTGTAGAAGACAGGTAAGGATAGAAAGCTTTGTTACACTGAAATCAGTAATGACTGCTCTCAAAGGAAGGAGTGGCAATTTGGGGAGGGCAAAACCTGTCAGTTTCAGATAAGCAAAATGAGCAGATAATTGCAATCTTCAACTTTCAAGGTTCACTTGAACCTTAAAATGAAAAGAGGAAATTCATGTAATTTCCTCCTCTTTCTTATACAAGAAACCTTAGTTGCCCCCTTTATTTTTCTGGTGTAAATGCACTGACAGGAAGATGGATGGGAGAGCAGGAATATTCCTTCTGTTTGTTTTGCTGGTGCTGGTTGTTGGTTTTTTTTTTAACCTTAATAGATCATCTAAGAATGATATAATGGCAATATAATGGTGGATTCCATTTTGCATGGTTTTTGTTTCTCTGACCTTGAAACTATGGACCTCTATCAGATGCTACCTAAAACAATCACCTTCATCTAGAACAATTATTATTCACTCATGACAGCATTTTATCTTTTTTTTCTTTTAAAAAAGCTTTTTTTTTTAATATATTTAAGTATTACTACTATTGGGGAAAATGCAGGGAAATATCCTTTTACTTTGAAATAGTGAAGAATGGTATTTTTTCATCTGGTTGTGTAACCTTCCTGTTCATAACATAACTGGGGGTTTGATGTGGAAGGATTGTTTATCCATGTACATCAACTTCATCAATTTCTCTATTTCGATATACGATGACTAGATATAGACAATGACAGCCCAACACAGATTTACACAATCAATGTGTAATAGCCCAAGCATTCTTCCAACCTCTGTTACTTAGATGCTACCACCTTTATGGTAAATTTTAAAAAGATATTTGTTATATGGAAAAGTTTTAGAGAGAAGTGGAGCTAACCTTTTCAGTGCAGTTTACTCAGCAGACTCTTAAATGGAAAAAAATTGTCTTAAACATTCTTCAGTTGTACATAAAAAAAGATTAGAGAAATGTTGCAGTAATAAAGACCCTTCTAATTTTCCTCTAATATCTTTCCTTTAGAAGAGTGTATTTACAAGCCAAACTTCTATTGTTCTATTGTAATTGAAACTCTTTTTTTTTTTTTTAAGTTGTTGAATAGATATTTAAGCTATTTTGTTATATTAGTAGAGAAGTATTTTTTGTTTGTTTTAAATTTAATTTTATGGTTATTATCTAGGAAAAACAATCAAGGAAAAAGATACAAGGTAAAAAGGTACATGAAAAATGCAATTAATTGGTAATAGGCAACTCTGTGTGTGTGTTTCTACACACTTCTTTTTATATAAAAAATGAACATATATTTTCCAGCAAATAATTAAAAAAATACAACTGCTCATGTAACCAAAAATTGAAGAATTGTAGTGGTCAAAGAAGATAAATTGCATTCCTGTAATTTTAAAAGTATGATTAATGCTAACTGACTTCAGAATTGAAAACAGAATTCTTAGACTTAGTATATGATCAGTCCACAAAGATGAAAGGATCAGCTGTTTAGGCTAATGCGGTTTCCATTAGTTGTGTAATTAAATATATTTGGATCTGGATTTAAATGTATATTTGGATTTTGTAATTACATATTTTTGGTTCTAATGTCAAGTTTTATACCTCAGTCACTTTTTTACAGTAAGAATAAGGGAAATTTTGGATGATGTTGTTCTTATTCATCCCCAATTGACATTAAGGTACCTATTTCACTGATGTGTATGTGAGCTGGGATGGCCTTTGTTGCTATTATTGAATGGGCAAATCTTCTTGGGAGTGAAGTATTTCTCATGTTACTCAATTAGCAGGACTGCAGTTTATCTGCTTATGCTTTCATGATGGTATTGTCAAATATATGTGCAAGTTTTGTGTCAATGTCTATGCATATTTTTTCTATAGCTCTCAAAAGATAGGCCTTATTAAGAATCCCCAAATCCTAAAATAATAGAAACTGGAATAGTCTCTTGTCTTTAATTATAACAAATATTGACATGAAATGTGGTCAGAGCAGGAATTTCTCTTAGTTGTCTGCTCAAATTTAGCAGTCAAGATCTTTTGCTGCCAGTTAATCCATTCCAACAGCTAACATTTGCACCTCAAAGCTATTACTAATAGTGACTCTGAAACTGTTTAAGAGCAAGCAAAACCCTGAAGGTTCATGAAATCAGTAAAGAACCTCACAAAAATATCTGGCTTTCCTAGTGGAAAATCTACTGTTATGGTTCTCTTCTAAAACCCTAAACTAGAACTAGATAAATGTCTTTCAAATTTCTCAGAAGGCAAAGAAAAAGTTGGGATGGGATGATATAATAAAACTTGTGAACTATCTTACCTTTTTCTTGGGCTGCTAGTATACTTGAATTAATGATAAAAGGACATATAGACTTGTTTATTGTTTAGACAGGAGTAACATGAAATGTCCAGAGAGAATCACCCTGTTTCCTACATTAATACTTTACATTTCAGATCTTAGCCACATTTAAGCAGCTTCCAAAGCAAATAACTATATGTTCTTGACTACTGCATAAGTTGATTTTTTAAATATATGAAAAAAAAAGCAAGGAAGATTATTTGCAGACAGGCACTTTTGGAGTTTTAGTCAAACTCTTTACGATGTCTCCCACACTGCAGATTTCGGATACTGCAGTTGATATGCTGTAACTGATGGTGTGAGAATAATATATGATCTCATATAATTAAAAAGTTTAGGCTAATATCACTACAGAAGGGTGATTTAAGTTATATCGTTTTATGAACAAAGAGAGCTTCCTTAATAACATAGTGTTAGGGATGTAGAAATAGTAGTTGAACAGATGGGGACAGTAATGTTTTACATCACTCTGGCCAGCTTGGCAAAAATGCATTTGTGCATAGCCTGTGTAAGCTGTATATTTTAATCCCTGCCTTACATAATAAAGAAGGAATAGTTAAGAATATGCTGTTCTGTAGAATTTATTCGTAGCTGACCAACAGGTAATTTAAAACTTATTATTATGAAATACTCATGTTTGCATAATCAGTATTCTTATATAGAAAGGCAATAAGAGAAGTTTTATGAGGGTAAAATTATATATATATATATGTATATACACACCCCAAATGCTGTAAAGCACAAAGATAGACTTTAGCTCCAGAAACCTGTAGCCACAAACTGCTGCAAGCTGTGAGTGGGTTCTGGAGAAGTAGTCCTATATACTTGACCTGTTCTTAGACTTAGACTCCTCTGTGGACATTCAGTGTTGACTGTTGAAAAAAGGATACTGGGCTACACATTCCCAATTTGTCCAAATCTAGAGCAGCTTCTTGAAGGTCACCCTTACTTTGAGCACTGACAAAAACTGCTCACAACTTACTGTTAATAGTTTATGTAACCATTATAACTTAACAGACAGAATGATAATCACAGCCCTCTAGATAACTGGATGAAGACAAAATATAGATGTTAGATGTCTATGTAAATATAACCATAAGGCACTGCTGCTTTCGTTCACATTAACAGCATTCTCTTCCAGATAGTAATAATATAATTCTGCCACTCCAAAGTACAGTATGCAAGTCTGAGTGTGTGACCAGAGTAAAAATAAATCCCAAGGTTTATTGCACTCTGAGAGTCCATAATTCTGTTTGTGGAGTTCCACTAGTTGATTAACTTGTCTGTTTTCCACCTTCTATTCTGTAATGAGCATAATTATAAATAGCTTTTAGGGGAGGCTATATAAACCACAAGAAATTTCTCACTATACAGGTCTTATTTGCAGTATTATGAGTGTATGTAAAAAAGACTCAGGTACAAAATCTGGTGGAAAATGCAATGCATTCAAGGACCATTGAAGCAGGTCCATAGAATTAAAAATACTACCTGGGCTTTATGATAGTTCTACTAGAGATTAGTTCTACTTCAGATCAGTTCTTAAGTCAGCTTACACCCAGAAAAATCTCATAAGTACTTCACAAGTTGCTCGGGTGTTCAGCTGCCTAATGGCACACTCCTGCTTCACTTAGCAGGAGTTCATGTGAAGTGCAACACTGCTTCATAGAGATTCGACATGCTAAAAGAAGTGAACATCTCTAAAGTATCAGACTTATTCAGATAAATATTAGACGAATTTGTTAAATAGGAGGTTGAGAAATATGTTGCTAATAAGAAAATGCCACAAAATTTTTAGTGTGCACCCAAAAATATTAGCTAGGGTCTCCAATTTATTTTCCTTAAACATTTAATTGGCTGTCTGAAATTCCTTAGTCCTTCTTCCAGCCAATTATGTTCTTTGGAACATTCATGTCTCCTTTGGAAGTAAGCTTACTCAAGATAAGCCAAAAGGCAAAATCACTTGTCACTGTATACTGGCTAAAAAACAACCCTGTTTCCTCACAGCTTTTTTGATTGGTAGTGTCTTCATACTGTGTGCTTAAATTTAGAAATACATGCATGACTTACACTTTTTAAGGTTTTAAGCCTGGATTTGCTCTGCTCTTGTGTCCTACTGCTCAGAACAGTTATCACACATTCTTTCTGTTTCTTCTAAGAGAGAAGCACCCCTAATGTGAGAAATGTTGGCTTAAATCAGTTTGTTTCTAACCATAAGATATTTTAAAGATTGAGTCCAGAGTTTGGCCCCTGAGAGTCCAAAATGACAGATCAGTATTCATGGATAGTTTATTTCCTCCTCAGATGAAGTCAACCAATAATATTGCTGCCAATGAAAATGCAAATCCTACAAAATACAGTATTGTTTGTAAGGACTGTTGCATTTAGTTTCTGGATTGATTCTGAGAAATGCTTATTCTTAATAGTTTTGCCTGTATTCCAAAAATTTTCTGTTTAAATAAAAGCAACGGTATGCATTTTTTAAAAGATTAATTAAAAAATGCTTTAGAGCATCTTGTTCACCTTCATGGGAATCCAGTGTTTCTGCATGTCTGTAGATCCATATCCATCACATATATCTAAAAAAGAACTTGTTAACATTTGAATAATGTAATATTAGAATAAAGAAGTATTGCCACCACTCATTAATCTATGTACTTTACTCATAATTTTGAAACAAGAAAGGGAAAGCACAAAAAACAAGAGGAGAATGTGTAAAGTTCTTTTCAGACCTGTATTTTTGAAAACTATTAATCTTAAGCATTCTGAAGGTCTAAAAAAACTAATACTCAAATACTCAAATAAATCTAACTATTCTAAATCAGAACTCCATTCCCCCAATGTAAAACTATGAAAACATAGCACTGACATTCGTGCAACTGTATAATTAATTTTATCTCTAAAGAAAATAATTAGAAAACATTTAGGAAGGATGAAAAAAGCCATAGAAGCACTTGAAAAAATATATAATGTAGAAAGTAAAGAAAAAGTATGTGTATATAATCTAGGAAAGGGTGGGCACCAGGTCTCACTGATTCAAATGATATCAACAAGTAGCAGAAAAAGTAACCATGAGATACAGAAAATGGGTGAACCTGATAAACGTAATTGCTGTTGTCCATATACTTGCCTTCTCTAAAGATATTATTTACAGTAGAAAACTAACAAGCAAACAAACAAAATATTACCATATACACAGTATTTTGACAAAGCTACCTCTACTGTTGCTGTTCATGTATAGGTTACAAATACTCCATGTGAAGTGTTAGCTTTGAAAAACAAGCATAATAAAAGTGTTACATGGAGGTGGCCCTGATGATTATGTAAATATATATATATACACACTTTAAACTGCTAATACTGCAATATCCCAAGCAACAGTAAAGACCATTTATGGAGCCAGATAACCATTTATGCAAAATAACCCTATGCTACAGGAAGAGCAGAAAGACAGAGTATAAAATTATTCTCCTATTAATTTTCATTTGACTCGTTCTTTAGGGGGGAAAAAACAAAAACCAAACCTAAACAAAAACCTAAACCCTAAAGAAATACTTATGGATGGCAAGTAGTTTCATGACACAATTGTGCTAGATCAAATCAGTATCAGCTACATTAATAAACAAGGTCTTTCAATTTCTCTTTCACAATTCCTCATGTTCTTCACTGAAAGTTCATTAGATCTCTATCCTGTTTTATGCATCAACAACCAACAGATCTCTAGGACATTTAAGGCTCCAATTTTCCTTCAGAATTATTAATATAATCTTGCTGCTTCAGAAGAAAAAAATTTAACTCTAAAACATTTTATGTTCTAGTTGAAATATCTGTTATCAAATTAATAAATTACTTAAAATGTTGTATTAAATTATTTTTAAGACTTGTTATGAACAGAATAAAAAAAAAAAAAAAAAATCATGCTTTCCAGCTATGGGATTGTGATCAAACAAGTTTATGGTACTATTTCTATTCCCTGAAGAAATAAATGCATAAATACATGTCCTGGGTTCAGCTATAGCAGTCATTTTTCTCCTTCTTAGTAGCTGGTGCAGTGCTGTGTTTTTGACTTTCAGCCTGGGAACAGCGCTGACAACACCAATGTTTTTAGTTGCTGCTAAGTAATGTTTACTCTGACCAAGGACTTTCTCAGTCTCATGCTCTGCCAGGGAGGAGGGGAAGCTGGGAGGAAGCAGAGACAGGACACCTGACCCAAACTGGCCAAAGGGTTATTCCATACCACAGCACGTCATGCCCAGTATAGAAACTGGGGGGAGTTATCTGGAAGGCCCAGATCGCTGCTTGGGTTGGGCTGGGTATTGGTTGGCAGGTGGTGAGCAATTGTATCCTCTCCCCTTGTTATTTCCCTTGTCATTATTATTGGTGGTAGCAGTAGTGGTTTTGTATTATACCTTAGTTACTGGACTGCTCTTACCTCAGCTGTGGGAGTTACATTCTTCCGATTCTCCTCCCCATGCCTCCGGGAGCAGAGGGAGGAAGAAGTGGGGGGAGCGAGTAAGCGTCTGCATGGTTCTGAGTTACCGGCTGGGTTTAAACCATGACAATACATCCCGTATGTTGCTGGTTTAAGATTTGGATATTATAGCTTATGAAAATTTTTGTCAATATAAATATCATAGAATCATGGAATCATAGAATAGTTAGGGTTGGAAAAGACCTTAAGATCATCTAGTTCCAACCCCCTGCCATGGTCAGAGACACATTGCACTAAACCATGTCGCCCAAGTCTCTGTCCAACCTGGCCTTGGACCCTGCCAGGGATGGAGCATTCACTACTTCCTTGGCCAACCCCTTCCAGTGGCTCACCACCCTCACAGTAAAGAACTTAATGAATGTGGATGGATAAATAATCCAAAAGGGCAGCAGGCACAGACAAAGCATAGATTTGTCACAATCACTACGCAGATTTTGACTTACTTTTAAACCTAGCCTAAGTGTGCTCTATCCAAACAGTAGCACAGTTCGAGTATTTTCTGAATATTCTAATAAAATGTTGCTGAACAGTTTCAGACCAGCCAGTTGGCTGTATTTTGTCCTGTGAATCTCAGAATTGGTACTATCTTTTTCCTACCTCTGGGGAAAAGACTATATCCATGGAGTGCATAAAAGCACAGGAAAATCTGTAAGATAAATCTTCCAGACAATTTAACTGCTATATTATTATTAATTTCTGTCACATGTGCTCCTTGTCTAAACATAACATGACCTAGGTGGCCATTAATTGTTATTGTGACAACAGGAATAACATGAAAAAGGACTTCATGGTTGGAATCTCAAAATCGTAAGATCTAGATTCATTTGAACTAGGACTTTAAATAAGACATCTAAGTGGTATTCCTTAAGTGAAGAGAGAAGAACTGAGAGAGAAATTGGATCAGCCCACTTGAGATACAGATGGATCTAAAGACGGATTGGATAGATTTGTGTCTAAGTGCCTTGGGATAAAGAAGTCCATAAATGTCAACATGCTTGTTATTACACGGAGTGTATTAATACTTATGTCGCGTAGTCCTGCTGGATCAAATCCTGAAATTTTACATTATGTATAGTCAATTTTTCCTCAATTAGACATCCTCTGAATTTAATGTGTTGTTGCCCAAGTGAAAATGAGTCAGAAGAGTAATATCTTTACGATTTGCATCACTGATAGCAGCAGCAGCAAATTTCTGAGAAGCAAAACTGTTAAACTGATTCTAGCTTAATTAATAAAATTGTTTATGTGAAAAATATTATTCATTTTCATTGTTTCACAGATGCAAAAACTAACATTGATTAGGTGTCTAGAAAACTGAAGAGCATGCTTTTTTTCTCTTTTTCTCATTTGTGCTTAGTGTGCTACTGTCTTCAAAAGCAGCAAATAAAACGTGATACAGTACAATATTACTATTGTCATGAACTGAAGATCTTTATGGTACCCAATCAAGCAGGTTTTTTCACTGCCAAGAAAAGAGTTTGCAGAGCCAGAAACTGAAGGTTGAATACCAAGGGATGATGGGTTTAGGCTTCATGAAAGACATTCACTGTTCCTCATAGGAGTCTTTAGTAAATGAGGATTACAAGTTGTGCCAAAGTTGTCACTGAAAGTAGGATATTTTCATTCTTTTTCATCACTTATATGAAAAGGTGGTAAGGTAAAATACTTTCATCTGTAGCATGAACTCAGGAATGATGCAAAGATGAAAATAGATTTCTTTCCCTGCAAACCTGGAGACTGAAAGCTGAATAAACATGAAGCACTACAAAATTTTGAAAGATTGTAAATTTTGAAAGATTGTAAATTTTGAAAGAAGAGCTTCCTAAGAAATTCTACTTCAGTAATCATTTCACATTTCTAAATTAATCAGATAATTTTTCTTTTTTTTTTTTTTTGGTTTGTTTCTTTGGTTTTTGTATGGCTGAGATATATTGATTTATGACTTAAGATCATAGCAAAAAACATAGTTGAATATAGATGAACTTCCACAATAGAATCTGTGCAGGATTGGATCTGTCAGTAAGCCTCAGCCCTGCAAACACACCACAGAAAATGATGAACTTCTCTGAACTAATACAGATACTTTCATCCAGCCCTACTGTATTCCTGAAGTAAGTAGTAAATAGACAGGAAGCTTAGAATCAGCATTGCAACACCTCCCCTTGCCTCCTAGAAGACTCAGCTCTGACTTCTATGCCCTCATTACAACACAGGCAATAAATGTTCAGTGTATCAAAATGAAGTAATTCTGGAGAAAATAAAATTTTGATAAAACCAATAGTTAAGTGTTCATGAAAATAAAACTGGAGAAAATAAGATTTTGGTAAAACCAATAGTTAAGTGTTCATGTACTGTAGAGCTCTTGGAGAAGAAGTTTTGAATCTCAGAAATATGGTGTGTTCTTAAAAAAATATACTAGAAAATATTTGCATGGCTTGTAGTATGCAGTCAAATACACTTATGTTTGCTTACTGCATGAACGTATATCAATATGACATTCAAAGCTGCTTTAATTACCTAAGTGTAAAACTAGAATAAATCTACTTCAGTACTGTAAGCCAGAAAAAGAATGACATTTGGGACTGTCCAAAATTAAAATTCTTTATCCTGAAATTCTGATTTTATAGTTTACCTAAGTTGTGATTCCAGTTTTATCTATCACTTTCTCTCTTTCTTTTGCTACATGTGTGTGGATAGCATTTTTTACACTAAAGCAGAAAGATTTCTGCTAGATAACAGGACTTAGTGTTGCAATGATATTATAGTAAAAAATAATGATAATTTGTTTCTTATGGCTGAGACATAGCGTGGAATCTTCAGAGAAGATTTCAGAAAAAATTTTTAGAAAATTTCTAGAAAAATTTTTTTAGAAAAATAGAACTGAGAACCTTTGATTTCCTTTTCACCTGAACTGTACTGAAAAGGAACTCTGTATTTGAGAAGTGTTGTAAATGAAATCTTGTGAAGGCAAAAAAAAACAAAACAAAAAAACCATAATCTGGAGACCAGTGGAAATCTGGAAATAAAACCTCAATTCAATTAATAAACATAAAGAAAGTATTGATTCACTCAAAATTATCTATCTATGCAATAATCATAAATACCCAAAGGGAATTCTCCTTGCTGTCTGGACGATTCTTTATATTTTCACTTAAGTATAGGGATTATCAGTAACTATAGTAACACTACCATCTGAGAATGCATTTGCTTTCCAAATAATTTCTGAATATTTGTATACAAACTGCTGAACTGCATCTTTCAAACTGAATATGAGACTGTTCTGAATTCAAATCCTATGACGAGGAACAAAATACAGTGCTTAGAACAAGGGGGGGGGGGAAGGATTTATGTTAACATAATTCTCCCAAATGCATTAAGAGGCCTCTACCAAGAGCTTGTTTTTTTCTGCCATCTGTTCATCATTCTGCCTCTCCAACAATGAAGTTGCAACTGTTATTTTCATTTCAATAAGTCTTCTGATTTCATTGGAAACAAGTAAAAGGTTATATGGTTTATGAAGAGAGAAAAGCCTAACTAAAATAAATGCTTTGATAATTTAGGAAGAAAGATGATGCTTAATATAATCACTATAACACAGTTATTTATTGTTTGGAGCAATTGTATTGTGAAATGCAGTTTCACAATGCAATGAAATTTTGCTAGAAACTTTTAAAGAAATATGTGACAGAACTTAGCAACGACCTGATAAGGTCAAATTGTTTGCAATCAATCTTTCAAGCAAATTTCGCTAATACCAGGAAGACTAAGGGAGCTGAATTATTTGCTAATCTTGGGTAAATGATAGAAAACTTCCAGAGTTGATTGTTTAATTCTGTTCATATTTTAAAGTACAATCTTTCAAACTACTACAGAAAGATTTACTAAAAGACTGTTATCTTTCCTAGATTACACATACAGATAATTTAATGTGCCCATATCTAAGATACCTGAACTTAAGAAAGCTTTCTTAAACTCCTGTTCCACAACAGAATCCACGCAAAATTATCATTTTACAATCACTGCTTCTATTATATTGCTGGGCTCAGGGTGCTGTAATTCATGGAATAATAATTTTGTAGAGTTACAGCACTACTCTATTGCAAAGAGTAAATAATGCAGTGCTGTGTCTCAAGGTTCTATTAATCCAACTTTTTCCGAAGTTGCTAAATACCAAATAAAACAGAATTATAAAAAATTGATCCAGCAAGTCAGAGGCAATGAACAAAAAAAACCCCAAACTGGTGAACAAAACTCTTAACCATGATGAGTCTGAAATGGGGAGCCTCTTTTCCAGGTATTTTTGAGGTGAGGGGAGCCCTAAGAGAAAGTTATTTACGGAATAGAAAATAATACATCAGTTGTCTGCAAAATAAAAATCACTTTTATTATCAAAGAGTTTATTTTCTGAAAGCACAGATGGTGTCAACATGCTTCAGTAGCCACCTTTCAGCAGCTGAGAACAGAATGAGATTGCAAAGTAGTGGAATAGACCAGGTATGGAGAGCAGAGCTGTGTGTCTTTGATGAACAAAATTGATACTTATTTCATTAAGATCAAGGAGGAAAAAAGCTCAGGTTCTTTCTTTTCTTTGATTTAATTTAGGAAAGTTATAAAGCAAAACTAATCTTAAATTTCATCATTATAGTTTTACATTTTCCAGCTGTTCTTGAGCAATAATAACTGGTCAAAGCCTGAGTTTAAAAATAAGTTTTCTACCCCTAAAACTGTTCTCACCTTTCAGGTTCTTTACTTTAATCATGCATCCTACTGAAGCATTCCCTCTCAGAACTGGGATGGTTAACTCCTTGCTAATGAAGCCTACGAATCAGAAAAGAGCAGATATTGCAGCTGCATATAATCAGGCACGACTCTTACCTGAAGATAGTGGGGCTCAGCCTCAACAGTTTAATAGACCTCATACTTTGAGATTATGTCTTAATAGTAACATCCAGTAACAACACAGTGCCATAGAGGTCTAAGAGAACAAATCACACAAAACAAAACCTGTATAGCTTATTCATTTCCAAGGTAATATTGATAGGGACAAAATGTTCAATTGCTATAAGGTGGAAAAAATAAAAAAATAGATGTGACCTTGAAAGGGACATATATGTCCTATACGCCCGTTTTCATGAAATTTCTATTGCAGGTTAATGATCATGCTTATTTTCATTTATCTCCTACATGTTGTCATGTTCAACTGGTGCAAAAGTGAACTGAGAAGCATGTTTCTTGGTGGTTGATCTTCGTCAGCCCCTCCACTTACAGCTTGTGTTTTCAAAGTACACAAAAATGTCCTACTGCAGTAGCCCTCAGTGGTTATTTCTCTGATCACTCAGGCTTATAGAGATGAGCGTGTAGCAGCTGGGGTTGAGCAAAGCAGAGGCACAGGACAAAGTTACAAAGTCCTTTACAAAATAATTAGCATTTTTGTCTCTTTTCTAGTGTATTATAGTTAAATATTTTAATCTTGTTGGTATTATCGTATTCTCATAAAAATAATAAATCTACACCATTCCTGTTTTCCATGATACTGTACTCTTTCAATTTTCCCCATTATAAATGCACACATACAAGTGTGCAGGCACACATACAAAGCCTACTAGAAATTATTCTTAATATCTCACCAGCTAAAAACCACTAAAGCTGCCACTGAACAAACTATTCCACAAAACCCTCTCTGCCACATCTACTATGATGTGCAAAACCAAATCATAGTCTTGCACACTTATCTCTGCACTCGAAATCCAAATATTAAGCCATGAACTTTTGTACCTGCACCAAAAGACTTTTTTGTCTTTTAGAACCTACAGGTACATTGACTCATATGACTTCCTTTGCAGAACTGCACCTACACCTTCCCTTTAACCTTGACACAAATAATAAAATCACAAAACTTCTGCTCAAGGTAAGGACAATATATGAATACTAGTTTTATGCCTAACATCTGTGCCTGATCCTAAGATCCTTGTTCATGTAGGATTTTCAAAGACCTCCCTTGAGAAAGACTGATTGATTTTTTAGTAATACAATCCTAATTAAGCCAGGACATAAAAAAACCTGTAAGCAGAAATGTTCATGGTCCTCAACTCATCTGACCTGAAAAGCCATAAAAAGTCATCACCAGCTACAGATAAAATTATTCTTAGCAGTTTTTTAAAACCATATAAACATTAAAGAGAAATAAGTTAAAATTGTTCAGATACAAAATCAGCAGAAAGGAACAACATGAGAAAAAAACCCCACAACTGACACTATCCTCCTTTCTTCTGCAGTTATCACCTATCACTTTCCTTTCAAGTGTTCTGGCAGATAGTATCCTTCACGACACCAGTTATAAAAATAAGGCCTTCTCCACCCCTAGAGGGTATTTGGTCTGTCTCTCTGGAATATGAATGTTGATGCTGTCATTTGTGGCAATCGCACCAGTGACAAGACTAAAGGGTGAATTATAATGTCTCAGGAAAGTTTGCAAGTGAAATGTAAGTTATGTAAGTTATATAATTTAAAAATACTCCTCATGGAGAATTTTCTTTTTCTTTTGCTATTGTGAGGTAGTTTTAAAAAGTTCAGCACTGTGGTGAGCAGTATCTCAAGACATTCACTGATGTACAACTCGACACTAACACAAAATGAATTAGAGAGATTGAGGTCTATTCAAAAGAACAAACATTTCCTTTCATAGAACTGGTGGCCACAGTGCCTTTACCACATGCAGTTATCAACTTTTGTCCAAAAAACTTTCTGAATTAAAATCTTTTGAAATCTTTTGCTTTTATGTTGCATCCCTGAGTGCGTTTTCAGAGACATAGAGCCTTTTAAAAAGTATAAGAATTGTATTTCTCCTTATTTTTTTCTGCTGGTAAAAGGAAGGTGATTCTTCTTTTAACTCAGAAGAAATAAAGTGTGCATGCATATAAGGCAAGTGAAATGGCTATAGAGGAAAAAGTTGGTGTTATTTTGGAACAGAACAGGATTAGGCTTAAGTTGCAATATAAGAGATTTTGGTTAGACAGTAAGGAGAAAACATAATAACGCTGTCACTTTAGTTTGCTTATTTAGGTTCATGCTTAGTTAAATTCTGATATTCGAAACGCTCTTTTATACAAATATTAAGATAAAAAAAAAAAAAAAAGTGAGATTCCATTCCGTTCTTGGTATAGGGTGGCAGAAAGAAAAGCTTGAAAACAGCAGTATGTGGGCTTCATACAGACTGCGTTTTCCTCACTGGAAATATTTTTACAATTAACCTTAGGCTAACATTAGTGGTACGTGATACTTCAATTAGAACAGAGGTATTAAAACTTTAATGCTATTGCATTAGTACTCACTAAACTAAGGAATGCACCTGCATGGTAAAAAACAGTTACAAATTTATTGTATGAGTAATTTTTTTAAAATTTGAGACAATTAATTAATCTTTATTTTTACTTTATTTTTGTCAGTAGTTGCATTGCTGCCTTTTTGACAAAAGAAACCAAGAACAAAAGACAAGGCAGCTGTTTGTAAGAGCCAACGACTTCTCTTTTGTGTCATCTCTTACGAACCTAAAGCCGGTTTTCTCCAACAGCAGAAGCAGATCCATAGAGGTAATTGGGATATTGCTGTTTCCATAGCACTACATGGGGTCTCAGTTTAATGGGTTGCTAGCCTCTACGTTGCCAGGACACTGCAGGTCCATCCCCTGGTTAAAAGCAGGAGGTAAAGGTATTTCAGTGCTCAGGGGGCCCCATGTGAGGATCGCTGCATAACCTCTCAAAGTCTTAAACATATGCTTAAGAAAATAGAATAAAACAATCCAAATCCCGACCATTCTTATTGCTTAGTAAGATAAGAAGCAGTGGGATGAGAAATAAAAATAATTTATCCATTAATCTTTATGTCTCAATTTCCTACCCTTCTGAACAGTCACCAGCCTTCATCAGGAGCCATCTCAAGTTGTTAAAATGCCCTTTGAAATTTGTATTTTCTTTCCTGACTTGTGGAACATTTCTATCACATCTAACTGTTTTCTGACTTTGGCTGTCTAGTTAGGTCAGGCTATTTCTGATCTTGGCTTAAGCTCCCCGTGTTCTAAACAGTGTTTGTCTCTTAAAGATTTTTATTTGCTTTTCCTCCCTACCTGCTTTTTTTTTGATGAGGCTTCCACTAGCATAAAAAACCCGGTGGATCACAGACTTATCTGTTCTGCTTTGGGTAACTTTCCATTGTTTCAAAATAAACTCTTCCCCACAGATGGAAGAGAACACTGGCTCTCCTGGGCTTCTGCTAACCCTTCATCACAACTGCCTTTTAACAACTGCCTGTGGTCTGGTCTGGTCTGGAGGGACACAGTGTAGTCCTTGCCAGCAATACTGCATGCACATTAATACATAGGAACTTTAAAAAAAAAAAAAAAAAAGAAAAAAAGCAGAGGAATTTAGTAATAACTCATGAAACAGAATCTCTAAATTGTGTATAGACAATTATTCAAATCATCACAGCAAATGAACTTATTTGGACTTGATAATTATTTTTTTTCTCCCAGCAGAACTATTGAGTTCATTGGCAGAGGGAGTACTCCTGGGACAGAAAATTACATGAGATCCAGATAATCTCTTTGCAAAAATCTCTAGGCACTTTTATCTCTCTAAGCTACTTCTATATGATGAGCTAAAATGACTGTGGCACACCCTACTAACAAAACACTCATGGATTTTCATCTTCCACTTCTGTCCTAGATAGTGGAAAGGAGAATGAAATAATGCTATACATTTTCTCTCTTTATGGTAAGGGCAGTGCATGTCAGTATTTATAATCTACAATACTAGTGAGATTCAGCAGTTCGTAGATCTGTGTTCTGTCAGCATTTCTCATCATTGCTACAAAAGATTTACTGGTCAGACTTTGGATGGACCATTTTACTTTTCTATTGCCATTTAATGAGAGAAATTATGTTTTTACATATATCGATACAAATGCATGTATGTGTTAATGAAAACCAGAGCATGTAAAACCAGAAAATGGATGAAGCATGACTGGGTTTTCAAAGTAATTTTAATAAAGCAGGTTATAACTGACTGAAGGTTAGCTTTCACAGCAGCCATTAATAGGAGTTAATATCAAGTTACTCTGATGTCAAACCTTGCTTGAGTCATTAAGACTTCAAGTTTCATATGCTATCATAGTATTTTGCCCTCAAAACACACCAGTGTTGTATATGCTGCAGAAAAAAAGTTAGGTGGAAAATTACAGGTCAGTGAGCTAGAACTAGATCTCTAGTTCTGTTTTACACAGAAGTTGAATAAAAATAAAAGGAATAATAATTTTCTATCTGTGACTCTTTTTTCCCGGGAATAGAAAACAAATAATAGCTTGGTCTTGCTTTCCGAAAAGGTGAATGAGGTGATAATGGCAACAGCCATTCTGTTCAACTTTTCCTCATACAGGAGGAACTTTGAGATCCTGTAGATTTCTGCCAAATACCTTTGCTTCAGTGCAACTATAAGGGCAAATGAATGCACCATAGTTAGTCCCCAGCTCAGCAGGAGGGAACACAGAGTGAGGACACTGACTGGCAAGTGATGACAAATCTTGCAACAGGCCCCAGCTGGTGACTCTGCCCTTCTGACAGAGGTCAACAGCAGAGTCAGCAGAGATAATGTGGGCCTGCTTGTCAGTTGCTTCAGCACAAAGTCTTTCACTGGCAGCCTAACCTGAGACTTCCAGCTTTTACATTTACATCTCTGAGGGTGAGAGTTTGTGATAAAGCTGAACCAACTAATGGCTCACTTCCAGTAAAATTGGCCGTCGCTTTCTCCCATGTTCTCTCATCCTAGATGCCTGCTCCCACCTCCTCCCTGCTGCTGACTTTGGCACTCGTCTGACCTCAAAATAAGACAGTTCAACTTGCTTAGCTAACGGAAGGCTAACAAAATTAAAACAGGAATGGATGCCTAGTAGTGTAGGTGGCTCAAAGAAGGAAAGAAAACTGTGCCTGTAAGTGAGAAAAGGAGGACTGCTCCCTTTGGTGCAAGGAGTTACTAGATTGGCTCATTTACATTGTAGAACCAGAGTGGAAATAGAGGAATTGTCTCATATGGCAGCTGCAGTGGGCAGTTATTGTCGCCAAACAGAAAGAACAAATAGTTGTGGATGGTAAGACAGCCACAGCACAATATGCTAGAATCTGCAAGATGCCAGGGGTTATCCAGTATCCAGACTACATTGGAGTTAGCCATTAAATCAGCAAATCGTTAGGGTTTTCCACCGTTATGATCTAACTTGCTGAATCACTGTTGTGCTAATATCTGAAGCCAGCAATGCTTGCATTCAAACTGTCCCCACAAACAAGCCAGGTAGGATGAAACTAAAGCATCCCTTTGTTTTGAGTATGCTGTAATTACGAAAAGCAATCACAGCATGTGCAGGATACTTGGATTAGCTTTAATCTGACTATCACATCTGTTGAGAGCAGTGAAACCGAAATAGTATGGCTTCTGCAGAAGTCATGTAAGACTGTCTAGGACCCTGCCTTCCTGTTTGCTTGTGCTATGAATATTTGCTGAACTCAGAGCACCTGAAGATCCTTCTGTGCTTACCAAAGCTTAGTATTAGCTCAGGAAAACTGAAATCAGCCTTTAAATACAAAGCAGATGCTATCTTCATTTGAACCTTTCCAAAACCAATTTCTGTTGTTGCCCATGAACGATGAAGAAATACAGCAATCCTGTTTTCAGGTTCCCAGAGTTCAACCTGGCAAGGAAAACTTTGGAAGGCTTCCCTGCTTTCTACCCAGCAGTACTTCAGTAAACCAAAAGCATTCTAAAGAAATGTGGCAATTTCAACCTGTCAACATCATTGGACAAAGAATTTTTGACTTATTTAATGTCTCAGATTATTTCTATGGGTTAACTGTCATTTGGCCCTTGATTACAAGAATAACAGAATTATCCTCTTAAGTACAACTTCCTAAGCAGAGGAATTGCTTTGCAACATGTTTATTCTGGATGACGCAGATGCACTTCTGGAGCTCAGAACATAGACCCAGAGTCCTAAGATGCAAAAAAATTGCTATGGAAAAATGTAACAAAAAACAGGAAACATCACTAAAGCCGAGTAGCTCCTACTTTCATTTAGCTGGCAAAAAACTCAGTTATTTAAGAAATATACAATTCTCTGGTTTGGATCACAACCAGGCAATCGAAGCAATATTTGCAGGAAGTGGGAGAAAAAGAGAAGGCAGGCAAGTTTGCTCTAAACCTTCTGTTCAGCTTCTTGAGCTTAAAACATTTCTGTTCTGCTAATTTCAAGTCATTCAGATGCTTGCTGTGAATGTCAAATACTGCCACAAGCTAGAGCAGATCATTTTCTGTTCACACATCTCAGCCTAATCAAAAGAAAGAACAAATCCATGTCAAAACCTCACATCAGTTTTCCTCAGACCCTGTAAAAAGTTGTGTGCATTTCTAGTTGAGTACCATATCCTAATCCTAGAATTAATTAAGTATAATATTGGCACACAGGGCCCAGGTGGAGCTGGAAGCTTCTTCTGGAGGAAGGACCTCGTTTAATGTGCCAAGAGTGCCCTGGTAATAAATAGAAAACATTAGAGGAAACAGTCTGGCCCAGGATAATATGCTTCCGTTAGCTGTCTGCACTTACATCTCAGTGAATTATGAAGAAATAAAAGACCCCACAAAATATCAGCCTTTTCACTTTTCTACTAAATTACTCCAGCTAAAGAAAAAAGACTGCAGGCTTCCTGAACACTTTGGTCTCAGACATTTTCATACCTATCTTATAGAAAGGCATGAGTCATGTCTTTCCTACAATGTCTATGTTACATATCACAACAAGAAACTGCAGCAGAAGCACATTTTATTTAAAAGAAAACAAATTCAGATGATTTAAAAAATCCTTCTATAAATTTGGTTCCTTTCTTCAAGAAATAAGAGTATTTAGGGTTGTCTACATCGGAATATATTTTCTTCCTTCCATTTTAATATAATGAAAAATGCAATTATTTCTTTCTCTTACCAGTGCAAGCTGAGTAGCTAAGTATCTTGCTTTATCACTCCAAATAACACAAGGCAAACATCAGGCAGATACAGCAGAAATTTTGCTTTGTAATTATAATTTTAATTAACAGTCAAAAATAACCAATAAATAGCTAGGCTAGATATACATAAACGTCTCCTTGCTCTCAAGATGTACAATTCAATGTCCTAATCAATATTCTTGATGAAGACCCTATGAAACAAAACGTGCTGCAGTGAGAATCCAGCTCTTTCTGTTCTTGGATAGCCTTGGGAAATTTCATTGTCTGTGCTTTAGTCCCTTTGTTCCTCCTGTATCATGGGAATAACATTATTGGTAAATGAGCAAATGCTTTTAACAATGTTTGCATAAGTATTTGCACCCACGAGTTCTTGTATTCTGCTCATGAATATACTTAACCTCTTATGATATGCTACATCTGTGAATATTTCTGTCAGTATACTATTTGAGCAGAATGTATCAGGAACTGGATATAACAGGAAAGCGTAGCAAGTTTAAGCTGATCTATATTAAAAGTATGAAGTGAAAAGTCACTGATGGTAATTTATATGACCCCTATATGCCAGTAATAATTATCTTCTCAGCAAGAAGTTTAGAAAACTCCAGACTTTTTTCCGTTAACTTGTACAATGTAAATAGAAAGGTATATGAAACAGAATACAAATTCAGGCATGCATGTTTTAGCAGCAATAGATCTTTATTTAGGCCTCCATTAATGAATCTTTTTTTCTCATTTTGTTGCTGCTTCTCATCTTCTTTTTTATTTGAGATGTTATTTGGTCATTATTTGCCTCCTGTATGCTTCCTTTAACTAGTCATCAAATGTTCCCATAGAAACATATGGGGATTTTATCTCTCGTTATACTTTATTTTATACTTTATTATTTTCACATTTTTTTAATGTTTCTCATCTGCCACATTTTCATCTCCAGATCTCCATCAAAATTACATTTTCTGTAATAGCTGACTCATCTAGAGAGGTAAAGACATAGCTGAATTATTTCATTTTAGATTTTGCCAAGCTAAAAATAAGAGCTAAAAGTGTTAATCTGAGGCTTTCAGAGCCCTTGCAAAATGAAATATTAATCATGAACAATAAAACAGAACAAGAAACAATGCACATAAAAGCTCACAATCCACTTAATACCAACCTGCAATAGTAAAATAATAACAGAAAAATGCAATTGTAATGAGAGTAATATTTTAACTGAGAGAATAATGTATCACTGGCACAATTTACCAAAGTATATTGTAGATTTTGCACTGTTTGAAGTCTTTATTATTGAACTACAGGTGTATTTTAAGGGATATTTTGGACAGAAACCTTTTAATGAATGGCTTAGATTCATGAATTGCAGGAAAACCTCAAATGTTCTCAAATCATATTCAGACATGAAGAAGATAGTCTTGCAGTCAAAGCATTCAATTTTCTTAAATTACTGTCTTTAAAACAGTTTGACTCTTTACAAAAACAAGGAAAAAGATCTAGTGAATGTAAAGAATGAATGGGACTTTGCAGGATTAAGTGATTTTCCAGACCCCCAAAACAGGTGGAAGAAGTGTTGTAATTGCAAAGGCCATAAAGAGAAGTCTTCACAACCTTCCTCCTTCCTGTGGTTCTTTGCAGTCCAAAGGGAGAAAATACAAGTTGGTTCAGGGAAGTTATAGTGAACAGGATGTGTAGAATGGATTGGTAGAAACAGGCAGATGCTACAGTGGCAGCATGAGTGCTTCTTGGATTACCATTCTATGTCTGCCAACCTCCAGATAGTTTTACTAATGCTTTGTATTAAAGAAGCAGAGTGACAGCAGCATAGATTACAACTGTCAGAGATGGCCCACATCTTTATTGTTGCTGCAGGTCCTGTTGGAGGGTGATGTTACAATAAATTTCTGCTGGGGGTCTTATGTCATTTAACAATATGCATACTACTAAGGAGAAAAAAAAGTCAAATATATTGGTAAAAAACCTATGTAGTTGCCTTTGTAAAATACAGTATTCGGCACTTATACACGTAGATTCATTCACACATAAAATTGTGCAGCATATTTTTGAGGCTATTGTCTTTCCATTGTTTTTGTTAAAAAAGTTGGGATTATCTTTAAATCTTGGCACAGTCATCACTCCAAGGGTATAACAAGCACTTTCTTCTTGCTCAGTGACTCACCCACCACCACTACAGCATAACTGCTAATAAAGTTCAAGGACACTTTCTACTAGATACTAACAAGTAATATGAATTTATCTCTCACCAAAAGTTATAACAGCAGAGGCATCACCTTCTTCTGAATTCACTAATATAGCACCTAAATATGCTTACTTAAATAACAAGCTATTTTGCTGAAAATCCCATGAAAAAAGAAAAAGCAAGCTAAGCACCAGATTTTTAAGAGCATTTAAGGACATGGAGGTACAAACAAGCCTTTAGGGAGTTTCTGAACCTTTTTTTTTTTTAAATCATCTCATTCTCCAGTAGATCAGTGGATGTCAGATTCTTTACAGCAGGAGCCATCAGCTGGTGAGTTTTTAAGCAGCTCATAAATAGCTGGCTTACATGTCCCTTGGGTTGTTCCTCTGCTGAGGTGGTGACACACAGTCAACAACAGACATGAGCTGGCACAGAGACTTTTGGGTAGCTTGAACATTTGGCTTTTTATCTCCCATTAATCAAATACTCCCACACTTCATAGCCTCTTCAGCAAAGTATGTGTCTTCATGCAGGGTTTTGATGTATGACACCTGGTTGAGGAAGATAGGTCAGCTTCACATTTAAATGGTTTGCAAAATGCAAGTAGGGTCCCAGTATGTACATGTTCCATGTTTTCCTTGTTGGAAGCACCCTGTTTTTTATACACAATATATTGCAAACTTGATATATTCCCCTAAAGCTATGTCAGTTTAACAGTGGGATGGGCAGGCTGCAGCACATGCCTTGCCCCGTCCTGTTCCATGCCCCGTTTCCCTTCCTCCCCATGCTTAGAATACACCTGGCTTCACTTAGAAATGTACGAAGAAAAAAAAAATAGGTTAGTCGTATGTCAGGACTTCAGCTGGTTTCATAATGGAAGCTGTTATTGGAAATGAACTAGTGTACTTTTGTGGATAAATTGGTCTTTTACAGGAACAACTTTCTCCGAGAGGTGTTTGCAACGTGTTCAGAGACCCTTCTACACCTCCAGAAATAAGTTCTGATGGATTTATGACAACTATTGGCCCTGGCTGCCTCAACCAATATTTCAGCCTGGTGAGGGCAATATGACTACATTAGACACTACCTATATCACTCTTACGTATAATGTTGATTACAGGCCCTCTCATGAAAAAACAAAGTACTAGTACACCCTACATTTAAAAGGATATTTTACTCCTGCAAACATTCACACACATCACTGTGTTGAGGGTATGTTTGTCAGTTCTCAAGTACATTTCAAGTGCAGTCTCCCAGAGGTCTTGATTTTCTATGGAATCATCAGGTCCTGGCTCAGATGCCACTTCTCTGGGACTGCATCAGAAATTTGGGTTGAAATCTTTTTAAAAGCCCATTTATTAAGAAGAATTTATCAGGACATATGATTCTAGCATAGGCAACATGCTCATTCCTTGTGAATTCAACTGCATGCCTCTGAAATGGGGGAGCGCTACTACCTCTCCAGAAAGTTCAAGATAACAAGAACCCTCTGCAATCACAAAATACTCCAAAAATTCAGTCTGAAATCCATAAATCTGCTATTTCACTTCTTATTAAAAAAAAAAAAGGTTTCTAAAAAAGTCCATCATCAGGTTTAAGACTATGTTTTGCAGACTGCTTTCTGTAATGTGGAGGGCTGCACATTACTGTGGCTAAAACAAAACCTCTTCTTAGAAAAATCATTTGCTTTTAGTATGCTTCAAACCGACTTTCAGATTGAAACATAAACTCCTCTAATTCAAGGTCATGTTTGACTGTACGGCAGCTGAACTGCTTTTTGATTGCATATAGAGGGAGTATCTGGAGCTAAGCTTATTTTGAAGCAATGATGTTCTGCTTTCCAGAACTGTATTCAGTCTGTGGGGAAATTTTTCATATAATTCTAGTAATTTGGATGGAGTGTTGTCCATTTATCTGAGTAAATACTGCTGCATTAAGTGCAGCGGCTCAATGCTGCTGGAAGTTTATATTGAAATGCAGATAAATTCTTTTCCTATGAAGCAATGCTTCTGTGAATGATCCAGGTCATATCATTTAGACATTGTTAGACAATGTGTTAACTTAAAACTAATGCTTTGGTTAGACTGATCAAAATACTACAACTCCAATGTCAAATGTTAATGGCCAAAATGAAGGGCACAGGTAAGGGAAATACTGTAAGAAGCTTAAAATAATTTGGAGTTTGTGTAATCAGCCCTATAATTTTTGTTTCATGAATCACTAAGTCAAACCTACTAAATGTATAGTAATGAAAATGATATTTGTTGTGAGACAGCAGTAAAAAAGAGGTACTGTTTTAAGGTTATTGTGTAGCTCTCTATCCTTAAATAATGTGTCTCATCCAAATATCTCAGATAAAATATATCAGATTCCAAAAAAAGAGAAAAGGAGTTATAGACAGCTGCAATATCAGTTGTAATCACTTTAGTTAAGAAGGTCACACTACCTTTATCTTGGGAGAAAAAGGATGTGTATGTGTTTTATATTGGAGACAGAAGTGCACTTGATCAAAAACTGTGTTTTGACCTGCTTTTGTAAAAGAAAAATAATAAAAGTAAAACTTGTTCAAAGTAAGCTGTTGACTCCTTCCTAGTCACAGACTTTCGAGATATATTTGAAAAATGGTAATGTGCTATAACTGACCCATTCATTCTTAGCAAGAATAAGCCAGCTCCTGCTTGAAATGATGCTAGAAGAAGAAACTGAGGAAATTTCCGGAGACTGAACTTCCATTTAACCAAGGGCTTTCCACAGCACAGTGGGACATAAATTTTAGCTGGAAAGGATGAGTTATTACTCATCCCAATCTCAGCCCCAATCAATGTGCTTCCAAATTCCTCAAATTTATTTTTAATTGCTTTTTTTCCAAGAATCCACAAGCCTTGTACTATTGCCATAGTGACACTTTACCACAGAAACCAAGAGCATTGTAATAGCATGCTTGCATGAGCTTGCCCTTAAAGCAGAAAAGACCCTGAAGTCAACCAACTAATCTTGACAGAAACATACCACAGTGGCCAGGTGCCCCTGCCCCGCCCTGCCTCACCTCCTCCTTTAATAATCTGACTCCCTACATCCCTACAAATCATGGTTTTCCACAGAAAGAGAAAGCACTTTAGAAAGATCCTGAGCTGCACATTCCTTTTATCTGGCTCATACTTCACAAACTAAGCCAGCATAGGACAAAAGGTGACAGTGTTAAGTCACTTTCTCTGTAGAGCAAAGAAAAGGAAGATGTAAAACAGATAGGTTCCTGTCTTACCCGACCCAGAGCGGCAGAAGTGTCTTTGCCACTCATCTGGATTAGGGAAGTGTTTTACTACTCCACACTAAGGCAAAATATTCGGATGTCCTGCAACACCTATTCCAGAAGTGAGATGTTAGCAATTCTACAGCCCATACAGAAGCTGTAGGAGGGGACAAGAATGACGTCTGTTGCAGCAGCAAAGTGACAGATGTGTTTTTTTGGATGATATTTTCAATAATTGTTAAAAGTAGTTTCTCATATCAAAAAGTAACAATACATATCCTTAGAAACCCCGATCTCCGTTTACTACTTTCATTTAAAGTATGACCCATTTTTATACAGATACGGAGGCATAAGATGTTATTAAGAGGTAATGAAATTTCTTTCTATCCACCTTTCAGATGCAAACAAGGATCAGGTTTAACATATATATCATATATGATGATTTATTTAGGACTAGGGGCATTTGCTACTACACTCCAGATGTTTTCAGACCAAAGTAAGTAGACTATAAATAGGTTTAAGCTACAGTCCTATTGTTATAGAATCATAGAATAGTTAGGGTTGGAAAGGACCTTAGTTCCAACCAGCCTGCCATGAGCAGGAACACCACACACTAAACTATGTTGCCCAAGGCTCTGTCCAGCCTGGACTTGAACACCTCCAAGGTTGGAGCTTTCATAACTTCCTTTGGCAACCTACTCCAGTGCCTCGCCACCCTCACGGTGAAGAACTTCTTCCTTATATCTAACCTAAACTTCCGCTGTTTAAGTTTAAAGCCGTTACCCCTTGTCCTACCACTACAGTCCCTAATGAAGAGTCCCTCCCCAGTATCCTTGTAGGCCCCTTTCTTAAGGTGCTTTCTTATGAGCTACTATATTTCACAATCACACTTATAAATGTACCAAAATATGTTAGCCCTTAATATTTAGCTCAGGAGGTTGTTGTCCCCACCTCACACCCACCTCCCAAGCTTTTTTATTCTGGTGCCTGGAAGCCTGCTTCTAGCCTAGATTTATTCATGACCTCTGTGTACTTATTTCTTTTTGTACAAATATTACCTGTTGTGTATGTGTTTCTTCTCCCTCACAAGTGTTTATGACCCTGAAGGATTTAGAAAGAATGTTTGTATCCATTCTCAGCTACTCTCTTGGTAAAGTGCAAATCTTAGGATTAGGTCCTCTAAGGTATTTGTGTGCCTAACTCCAATTTAGGTCACAAACTCCCACTGAAACCAATTACTTCAGAGGGCATTAGGCTCCTCAGGAGTTCAGTGTCTAAAGAATTTGGGAGATCCTGACCTGAAGCACCTCTGCTTTTCTTTCATGATCTTTCTTGGACACTGAAAACACTGCACCAAAGATAGCCTCTTCTCAGTGCCTTGTAAAAGGCTATTATTCTCCCAAGTCTCAGGTTAACTTTGCCTCGATCTTAGGTTGACTTTGCCTTTCTATAGGCTGAATCGTACTTGAGGTACTGGCTGTATCCAACTACAGTAATCAAGCCTTTCTACCCATGGTCGTTACCAGTAAATGATCTAATAGTAAAATTACTGTTACTGGTTTTTAATTGCATACCTGTAACTATAAAATTTCTTCCTAGTTCAGCTATGACACTTGAGGACTCTCAGTTCCTCCTACATAATATTTGGCCCATTTCTGACTACCCATATCCTCTAGCTTAACATTTCCATGGCTTGATGTCTTCAAGAGAACTACTATACCTCTCAGCTCTAGTCTTTGAGTAATTCCACCAGAAACACCTCTTCAGTCTTTTGATTTATGTCTCCACACAATTCATCAGTGTTTGCTCCAAGGTGGGCAGTTGTGGTTTTTAAGCAAGATTCGGAAAACAGGAAAATACAGAACTGAATACCTAAAATTTTGGACTTGCTCTGATCATTGCTTTGCAATTCTTGTGCTACTGCTCTGCTTTCCTAACCCAGTTAGTAGTTCCCCATTTGGTACTATATCAATGCTTTACTATCAGTGTTTCACTGAAGTTTCTGTAGATTAGACTAACCACTAAGATTACTTGGAAGTTCAGTTATCAAAAATACAAGCTTAGTCTGTCATGATCTACCTTTGGTTTAATTTCATTTTCCATTTGCTTCAATGAGTGTGTACTGGGTTCAGCTGTAACAGTTATTTTTCTCCTCCTTAGTAGATGGTGCAGTGCTTTGGCTTTAGTCAGAAGAATGCTGATAACACACTGATGTTTTCTGGTGTTGCTACGTAATGTTTACTCTGATCAAGGACTTTCTCAGTCTCATGCTCTGCCAGTGAGGAGGGGTAAGGGAAGCCAGGAGGAAGCAGAAACAGGACACCTGACCCAAACTGGCCAAAGGGGTATTCCATACCACAGCTCGTCATGCCCACTGTATAAATGGGGGGAATTACCCAGAAGGCCAGATCACTGCTCAGGTCAGGCTGGGTATTGGTTGGCTGGTAGTGAGCAATTGTGTTGTGCATCACTTACGTTTATTGTTGGGTTTTTTTAACATTTTTAGTTTTATATTCCCTCCCCCTGTTATTTCCCTTATCATTATTATTATTTGTGGTAGCAGTAGTAGTTTCTTATTGTACCTTAGTTACTGGACTGTTCTTATCTCAGCCTGTGGGGTTTACATTTTTTCTATTCTCCTCCCCATCCTGCCAGGAGCGGGGAGGGACGAAGAAGGAGAAGAATGAGTGAATGGCTGCGTGGTTCTGAGTTACCACCTGGGCTTAAACCATGACAGAGTGTAAGTGTCCTTTTCATTTGATCTGCATGATCTAAGATGTAAGTGATCTCCTGAATGGTTTATCTGCATCTTCTCCCCCACCAGATTGACTCCAAATTTATAGTGATTTCTCTATGTGAAAATGTCACCTTAGAGTAGTGGCTCTCCTGGCTGTTCTACACCTGCAGACCACCTCAAAATTGTGCTGCAATTCTGCTGCTCTCTGAAGCCAGCCAAAGTCAAACTTGTAGCTGCTATTTTAATATGGTCGTGGGATGTTAAAGATTTAGCTACAACAGTCAAGCAAAAACATTTAAGTGTCTTTATAAAAGGTTAAAAAAATTGTCACTTCATTAAAAATACAAATGTAAAGTGCACTTAAACACTGACCAAGTTGTGATGCTGATGAAACTTAATTACCATTTGTCCATGAAATGTAACATGCTGCAGAAAATCTCAATCACTGAGGGACAGTCAACATTATTCAAATGCCTAAATTGGAGTGTTAAAAGACTTTCATTTTGTCCTTGTTTATATGATCATTGCACCAAAAAGGAAAATATTTGTGTACTGGTCAAAAAAACATTTCAAAGAACAGCTTGAATTCCTACTTGAATACACATTGCAGAAGATTTTGCCTTTGTGTTTAATATTATAAACCTGTGGTGCTTCCCTCCTTATATATGCCAGTGAAAAATATCTGGTATTTCCAGACTCTTCCCACTACTCCCCCAATTAAAGCCAAGCATCATATGCAAGAAGCTAGATGTTTTTAATGTACCAATATCCTTTCTTAAATGAATGAAAACAGTACTTTTAGTTACACTTCGCACACATAAAAATCTGCCAGGTTTTCTTTGCTCTTGTAATCACAAAATCAAGAATTTAAGCACAAGCAATCCAGCAGGTCTGCAGTTTTATTCTCCTCCCTCCTTTCACCCTACCACACAGTTCCTTTCCCACTCAGATAGCCTTTAATGAGCTCTCACCACCTGATGACTGCAGGAGCCTGATATCTCTTTAATAATATATTGTAACCACTGTTCTAAGGAAGGCAGAACAGATTAAACTGAAAAGATTTGCAAAGCATCAGTTTTGAATACACTCCTTTAGATTTACAGGAGGAGTAACTACAGAACTACCTCTTATTATAATTTGCTCATTTACACTTTAATGAATAAATTATTATGCTGCATCAGTTCTGTTCTGCTGTCATGATAAAACTTGCATTTATATAACCTGTAATCAGTTTCACTACGGACACAAGGGAAAAATTGATTTTGAGATGATAAGCACAAATATTTTTTTTACATAGCACTTGGTTTTGAGAATTTACAAATGGTTTGTAGCAACATGCAAAAGGGAAAGTGCTATTAGAGATGTGTCTACAGCAATTATTACTGTGCTGAGAACTAGAATGGATGTGCCGTCCACCTTTCACATGCCCGAGCTATAATATATATTTTGCTTCTAGCAATTTACTTTGCTGCTACTCTCTTTTGTCAGAAGAGAAAAAAAAAGAAAAGCTTCTTTATATCTACACAGGATAAAAAAGTGGATTTCAACATGAGATCAGTTAATCCCAGCAAGTCTGAGCTGTTTTGCTAAATGCATTTTTCTTATATAGGTATTACTCTTATTTAAATTTTTTCAATGCCTATAAATAAAGGCATTAAATATACTCTTCCTCACCCTTGGGAATCTTTTAAGTCCTTTTTTTTCAGGTCTTCAGTGAAAGTAGAAAAAATATATTAAACCTCATTTTGTTTTCCCCATCATAAAACACTTGCTGGTTCCCTTATTCTATTGTTGATTAACTGTTATTCAAAGCAGTTGACAAAATTGAAGGTTAACTTCAGAATATGAGGGGAAATGTATATAACTTCCTGCACATCCCACATAAGTCTTTCACAAAGTTCTCACAGTTTTTGTTGGTTTTGTTTTTGCTTTTTTGCTCATCCTCAACATCTCACTGTAGTTGTAGCTACGGTGGAAAGAAGTTGAACTGAAAAATTCAGATGTATGATTTTGTCAGCTTGTTCATAGCACAGTATCATGGTACCTTTTTATATCCAAATTTTTCTCAGTACCTACCTAACCTCTGTGTCATGATATTTACAACTTATCATGACCACTAGGTTCAGAAAAGACCTTCAGTGCCATGGCCAAGCAAGACTTACAACACAAATGGGAAACCTAAGTAATTTCACTAATACAGCATTCAGTGTTTTCCAAATGTCATCTTTAAAACATTCCCATCAAGTAATAAAACTCCCAGTCCTTACACACATCCCAGAAATGTGGGACTTGCCCCACCTGCAGCTAGGGATGATTAGAAAGAAGTAGAAAGGGGGAAGTTGACTACATGCACATACTTGTCAAACACAGAAAACTTAGTTGGTTCCTAAATAGAACTTCTGAAGGAAGCTTTACCAAACTGGGATGGCAAATAGCCTAAACCATTTCCAACTTTCCTTTTTTTATAAGGACTCAAGCAACTACAGCAGCATCTTATTTGCCGTTATGTTATTAACAGACTTTCCTAGTATCTTCTTGATTATAAGAACTGTTAAATTTCCACAGATGACAGTTCTGACCCCCAGTTCAACAGTATCCCAGTAAAACATTTATGTTAAATTCTGGTCATACCAATATAATCTCATTGTATTGTTTCTTTTCTAGCTTGACTTTTATTAAAGTTGTCAAAAAATGTTAGGCCTAAAACTATAGAAAGACAAAGAAATAGCAAGGTATTTGCTATTTTTTAAACTTTGTTTTGCTTTGTTTGCTTATGCATAGCATGGTGTTAGAATCTGAGTGCATGTGTATTACTAACATATAACTGGCAACTTACTAGATTTTCTTAAATTTTCAGTCCTTTTATTTAATTTCAGAGTGCTTACTGGAAATTTAAGATGCAGCATCTAACAGCAATTGCCACAGAATAATAAATCAGCTTTTTTGCAAAGTGAATGCCTCATTCTGTTTTGGTTTGGTTTGTTGTTTTTTTTTTTTTTAATACAGAAAATGTTGACTTGATCAGTTTTAAAATACAAATTAGAAAACACAGTGTCATTTCATGGTAACAGAGAGAACCAACAAAGATTTAGAATTCAGGCATTGGTAGTTCCATATCATGCAGCACACATTCTTTACTTAAATTCTGTTTTCACAGCAAGTAATATTTCAGTAATTCAAATCATGCCGACTGCTGCCGCAGTGAACCCCTTGAGAGCAGAAGGGTGTAATAAATGTTTTCAATTTGTCTGCACTGGTTTGGCTGAATGGAAACATCAAGTGGAGTTTTCACATTTATAATGAATATAGTCAAAGAACGTATTTGTCAAAATGCATACTTGAAATATGAAAATAAGATCAAAAACAATGTTATGAGCATTCAGCCATACTTGGGAAGAGGGCTATGCATTTTACTAAGATCTGAAGGCTACTGCTTATGTTCAAGTCTCTCTAGTGTTTTAATAATTTGTTTTTCTGTGTTGCATTGATTAACAGCTGGCAGGCACATTCCCATTTGTTTCCAGACAAGACATGTGTCATCCAGTAGTGAGTAATCTTTGCTTTTGTCATTCAATTTTTTTCAAAGAATACCCTTTGAGGGCCAGGAAAAGAACTGTGGTGCCAGGCAGAATTAAATTGGTTTGCATATCTGCCAACTTTGCCGATCCTAGAAATTCAAAACAGCAAACATGAAAGAAGTTGTCTTATCTTGAAATTTAAAATTGAAAGGTGATATGAAACATATCTAAGAACACAGCATCAGTGTCTGAGGCTCAAGGTAGTTTTTTCTTTTGTTGACAGTACTTCATTAACCATACCCAGTGTATGTTAAAGAGTAGGGGTAAAGCATAGAAAAAGATCATTTATATTAATCATTTACACCAGCAAGGTATTTGGGCTACATGCAGAAAATTCTGGTTTTAGACACAGTCTTCCACTGGGGATGCAGGGACTTCTCTCCACCTGCTTGAAACATTTCTGGAGGGTTTTCTTCCCACCTGAGCTTTTCAGTACCAACACAGCCCTGGTCCTTGGAAGCTGAGGATGGAAGTGAAGTGGCATCAGAGGTCCAAGAATTTTAATGCAAGGAGTAATAAGTTGGCTGGACAATGACAATCAGAAAGGAACACATAAAGCCTGTAGAGAACCAATGGATTTGGCTTAGTTTATTGTCTTTTCAGTAACTCTAATAAAATATATTTGCGGATGCAAAGCATAGCTTGCACGTATGCTGATTGTTGTAGAAATGACACTAAGTGCTTCCTTCAGAATATTACCTTTGCAAGGGTCCATAAAGGGAATAATGTGAAACCTGTTCAGCTGCAACAGACTTCTTTCCTTCTGCTCCCAAGCCTGGCAGACGATATGTTTATATTTGATGATGTGATACAATTTCTGAGGTCACCTTAGCAGATCATAAGAGGGCTTAAAGACCTTAATTTCCTTAGTTAAATTTATATTAATCTTTCTGAAAAGATTAACCCTTTCAAATCATTTAAATCATCGATTATTATATTTTTTGCCTTTTTTCTGCTACTATTTTAAGATCTTGAATGTGAAATTACACATAAAACAAGAAAGTCACTCTACTTAAGCTACAGAGTCATTGTTTGATAACTCACAACAACCTTAAGTTATTTACACCTAACTTCAGTCAAATAAATAACCTTTATTCTTTGGAAATTGCTACCACAAGCCATACCTCTGGACACACTCTATCTCAAGCAATTCTTACCTCTCCTGTTCTTTGACAAATTCTATTTTCCTGTCAAAAAAATTGCTATTTTTTTAAAACCATAATATTACATTACATTACAAACCTTTCAAGAGTATACATATTTATATCTTGCTCCCAATCTATCTACAAATACAGAAGTCAGTTAATGAATAAATTTCAATTCAACAAAATTAGACTGTATTCAAACATATAATATCCATATACAATAATTATGCTTTTATAAAAACACACATATACATATGTATATTTCAGTGTGCATGAACAGTAACAATAAAGCACATAACAATAAAGAGTATGTACTTATCTGTGTATATGTGGACGTAGATATGTGACTGGGCCTGCAAATACATACTTACCTACAGCCCTCCAAAATTCCATGGCAGATTATCATTATGAATATCAGTAGTCATGCATACACAAATTATTATTATAATTTCCATTTTCTACTATACTATTGAATACCAAAACCAGATGAGATTTTCTCCTTTTCAAAACAAAGCACATACAGTTCTACTTTATGTCAAGCTCATGACAAACATTCTTCTAAGAAAAATTGAATGTGTAGCTGGAATATGTGTGATCATTATCATTTAATGCCTATAGGATTGAGGCAATATAGAAATTCTCTATTTCAGAACAAACCAACTGCTACAGGGCTTTCAGAAATGTGATTATATGCAAAATAAATAATGTGCTTTTTTGTATATGATTTATCTAATTTGTCAAATATAAACAACAACAAAAAAAAAGCTAAAAAGCTGTGGTATAAAGAAGAAACACCTGAATATATACTGGTTAACCTAAATATGTATGAAATACAGTGCATGACCACAGATTTTTTATGATTTTATATAAACAATAGAATCTCTTAAACAAGTCTGAATTCCTCACCTACAAGAGCAAGCTGCACCTTTTACATTATCAAGTGCCCCCAGAGTGTCTATACTAGACAGCTCACTGTGCATTAAGCATCAGAAATGTTTTTACCTTACTGACAGGACAAGTGTTGCAGTAATTCTAACTAAACACTTTCTCTGCAGAGAGGTAGATGGAAAAAATAATAAAAAAAGGTGCAACAACACTGCTAACACCAAAACTATCAATTTCTTTCATTTCAATCAATCAGATTTTTCTGAAAAAGTTAGCTATATTAGTTCCTCCCTGTTCTTTATTGTCTTGGATCATTTTACACTGAGTGTGCAGAGGTTTCTAATAACACACCACAGTTGGAAACTGTCATGCCTCCATCGATGTCCAAAAAACGTACGTGGGCAGAAAGATCTCTATATTCTCCAATCACCCTGGAGCTTACAGGAACTCATAAGGAAAATTAATGATAACCTGCTCATTCATTGACAGGAAATTTATGGATCTGTCCACAGTGAGTAAAGATAACTTCTGTGTTAGTCTGCTATGAAGGTCAGATAAGGAAATATTTGTTCACATACAAAAAGCTACATGAAATTAACAGATGAGGAAAAAAATAATCTGGAAGTAATCTAGGTAGCCTGCGTAAAGAAGGTGCAAAAGGACAGACAGCTCCTAGAGTACTTTTATATCACCACCTGTCGTGGTTTAAGCCCAGTTGGTAACTCAGAACCACACAGCCGCTGGCTCATTCCTCCCACTTCTTCCTCCCCCTGCTCCCAGAGGCATAGGGAGGAGAACTGGAAGAGTGTAACTTCCACGGGTTGAGATAACAGCAGTCCAGCAACTAAGGTATAATACAAACCACTGCTGCTACCACCAATAATAATAATAATGATAAGAGAAATAGCAAGGGGAGAGGATACAATTGCTCCCCACCCACCAACCGATACCCAGTCTGACCTGTGCAGTGATCTGGGCCTTCCAAGTAACTCTCCCCAGTTTCTATACTGGGCATGACGTGCTGTGGTATGGAATACCCCTTTGGCCAGTTTGGGTCAGGTGTCCTGTCTCTGCTTTCTCCCGGCTTCCCCTCCTCCGTGGCAGAGCATGAGACTGAGAAAGTCCTTGGTTGGAGTAAACATCACTGAGCAACAACTAAAAACATCAGTGTTATCAGAGTTGTTCCCAGGCTGAAAGTCAAAAACACAGCACTGCACCAGCTCCTAAGAAGGAGAAAAAGTGACTGCTGTAGCTGAAACCAGTACACCACTTTACCTTCCAAGATTTTGGGATGGGTTTGGTTAGGGGTTTTTATGAATACTGTATGAATAAGAGACTATTGTGGTCAGAATTTGAATCCTTACACTTTTATGCTTGTAAGGCACAAAGCTAGTTTCCAGTGCCAGAACAGTAATCACAGTGGACTGAAATCTGGTTCACGTTTTCCGGTAAACTGGGGTTTGAAAAAGAGACAAGCTATGCACATATATAATAAATATTCCCAGCAGATGGTTGCAACACTTAGGCAGCTGGCTACAAAAGCTTCAATGTACTCTAGAAGACCTTTTTCAATTTTAGATCTCAGCTCTCGAAATTCGTTCCTCCATAACTTTATGAAAATGGATAAACCTATGAAAGTCAACAAGCCCACTTACGATTGAAAGTACTGTCCCAGTGGGATCAGGCTATTATATAGCAGCCCAATGCACTGTATCTTATATGCTTTACTGATGTTTTTTTCTGATGTGTGAGTGAGTGAAGAGGTGTATACACATTTGTTTGAAAGCCACAGCAAAAGGATGGCTTACTGAATGTCATAAAGTAAATCCGCTGAGTGACAACCAGAAAACAACCGTGATGATATACTCCTCAGAAATGGCAGTATCTGTTATATTGAAGGAAATTGAATTAAAACAAATAACACCTTCAAAGATAAAATCTGCAATGCAGTAGTAAATCCCACTGTTTTCTCAAAATTACCTGAAGTTTCTAAGTAAAATGCAGTGAAAAAGCAAAAAAGGAAGAGGATGTGTTTTTAACCTCATATTACAGTTCTTTTCCATTGCACCAGGTGGTGTAAAGTTACACCCTGTAACTTTGCTGTTTTCCTCATTCTGGTTTTGGTCTTTGTTTTAACATACCCTCTCTGCAGAGTCAGGAAAAACATTGTATTTGGGATGATTAACAGAAATTTCAGGAAAAGAAGTAGAGACTTTTGGTGATACAGGAAAATGAGGGCAAATAAATACCATGGGGAACATTAGTTTTCTTAATTCATTCATGAAAAGCATGATTATGTATACTTATTTACACAAGAGTCTGAACAGCCTTATAGATGCTAGAAAGTGAAATCTCTATTATGCCACAACATTTGCATACTATTTACATACTATGCTCTTCACTTTTAGAAAAACAGGAAAAGGTGGGAAAGGGTTTGGATTAGCACCTTTCAAATGTTGGTCATGTGAACCTAGTTGAAAAGCAGAACTGAGATTTTTGCTTTTTATGAACTGGGTAAGTAGGGAATGTAAGAGTTCAGAATAACATTCTGCATTGCTTGGACAAGTTTCTAAGCCTATCAGAGTCTCAACTCTCTTTCTGTAAAAATATACCTAGCAATGTTCCCTTTAAAACTTCCTTCTCTCTTGTGCCTACTTAGAACCTAAGGTTTTCAGAATAGGGAACATCTCTTACTGTAACATCTCTGGGATCTCTTCAAAGGTTTCTGGAGCAATACATAGCACATGTTCTGTTAAATGGGAACCAAAAAGATTAATGTAGGCACAGGGAACACAGATCTTTTGATAACATCATTTGAGAAAGCATTCCTGAAGGAGAGACGTCAGTAAGGAAGTATAAAGGAAGGAATAAAGAAAGAAAAATGCTCTGAGGAAGCCCAGAAAGGATTAATATTCAGTTAATATGAATGATTTAAAACATCTTTTTAATCCTCATTTCAGGGTCTATATAAAACTGATGAGCACAAAATTAAGAGGAAAAAAGCAGGTGAGATGTGATTAACATTTCTCAATATCAGCCTTTGTATTCTGATTGCCACACTGTCAGAGGATAAAATTGTTACGTGACCTATCTGTTATGCTGCAGGCAGATGATATGAGCAGCATGATGAAGAGGCATAGTTCTTTCTGTATGTGCCTATTCATGTACTTTTTCAACTTGTTTCCAAAAGAGACACAGAAGCTGAGGTAAAACATTCTGTAACAGTCTCAATTAAAAAAATAAATAAATAAATCCACAAAAATCCAAAGCAGTCGATTCGATTCCTATTGTCCAAACACAGCAATATGGTGAATGGATTCAAGCACAGTGAAGTACAGGGAAACACAGAGCAGTTTGAAAATGCTTTTTTGATAGAGAATTTATTTGACATCTATGCAGTTTCAAACCTGTCCTCTGAGGTTTGTTTACATCCTGTAAAAGAAGGCCTTGCAGCAAAGACCATGACCTAGATCCCTCTTCTTTCTTCTTTTTCCTGTTGTGCACTAACTACCAAACTACAGAAGCATTTCCCTTCTGTTTGAATCTGGGTTATTATTGTTACTATCAATAGCATTTGTTATTCAAAATGGCAGAAAGAGTAGTGAGCATTCAACACTTGTATATACCCCAGCCCAGCTAAAGGCAAAGAGTTAGGGCATTGCTTTAAGAAAAGTGTATGAGTATCACCTTGCAGGTAGGAAGAAGAGAACTCAGTTGTCCCAAATACTGGATTAGTACAGTAATTACAAAGTTACTGGACAAATTCCAATAGTAGTGCTCCATATAAAGCACAAGTGAGATGAATATGGCCATTCCTAGTTCACTTTGTACAACTCTCAGTCATACCAATGTTTATTAAGGAAAATCTGAGCACAACTATTATGTTATATCCCTTGGCTACATAAAAATGAGAATGTGCATCTAGTTGGAGGATTTTGTTTTCACAAAGAAAAAAAAAAAAAGTAATGAGCTCTTCAGTGAATTCAGGACTGTATTTCTATAAAAGAACTGATATTCCTTAGGCATAGAATGAATTTATCAGTAGAATCTTAGGCAGCTAGAAGCTAGGTATGTATTTTTAGATTACAGTCTTGGAATTAAACTGATAAATTTGACATATCAGTTTAAGTGCCTTTACAAATCTGCATCTGTGGCAATGCAGCAGCATTTCCATTAACAGGTGATTTACCTGTGATTCCCACAACCCATTTACATGTCAACTCTCCAGAGTGGCATTTGTTCACTGCACAACATTTGATCCAGGTATCCTCTCTGAAAACAAGATCTGTATGTGCTGCCACAGAATTTGTAAAGCATGCCTTAAATGAAAAAAAAAACAAACAAAAAAAATCCTAAAGAAAATTCTGAAGAAGCACTACTTTTTTTAACAGAACAGCAACAACAAAAATTGTCATTAACAGTACTGTATTATCAGATCAAAAAGTATAAGGAATAAGACTATCACAGAAAGGTCTTATTTTCTATAACTAGCCCTAGTAAAGATTACAGCTTTCCTCCTGAACAACTGCAACATGAAAGAAGCCTCCATTTAAGGTGACTTTCAGTAACTTCTGGAAACAAGTCTTCACACCTCTGTAGAGAGGTAACAAATTTATAAGCACCTGCTATCTGGGCCTCTAAATTATATTCAAGTGCCACCTATAAGATTTTCAACATGGATTATATATATTTTCCCTGAAAATAGAACCTTGTAAGCTCTACTTCTTCTACAATGTTTCCATCATTGACAGATTTTGTATGTGAGAAACAAAATACCATATCCACAATATTTGCAAAGGATAACCAGATAGAGAAGTTAAAAAATGGGACTAATCCAAGCATTTCATTATTTTTAAAATGCATAAATAATTCTTTTTTTTTCCCTCCAACATATAGGAATTTGTCCTAAAATGAAAATTGTTACTACAAAATGCATAAGGTTTTTTTATAAGGGCAGGAAGAAAAGCAAATAAATCTTTTAAGAAGGAACAATTGTAGAAATGTTAAGTTTTGTGAGTATGTAGGTATATATTGCATATGTAAATGTCTGTACACCCATCTTTATATAAATAACTGCTGTCATGTAAATAAGTTGTCATCTGGGAGAACAGAAGAAAATAAGGCTAACCTGTGCTTCCAACTTTTCAGGAAGATATTTGGGGTATCTTTGTGGATTGCATCTGTTACTTGCATGCCTCCAAATAGGCTCAATTTGAAAATTATTCCAAAATGCAAACTGATATTTTAACTTTGTAACTTATTAAGAGCAGCTACTAATTTATATTGAGAACAGAACAATCAATCAAAGCAACATCATATGTGGTAAAGGCACAATATTTATGCAGGAATTACTGCACCTAGCTAATGGTTTATGACTGTACAGGGAAAATTCTTTGATGTGGTTTTGAAGAGATTAACTATAGAAAATTTGTCACAAGGTAAGTTAGCCAAATATATATATCACTATTATTCTGTTGGTTTCAGTTTTGTCTGTACAATTGAAGAATCATCTAGTTCTCAATAACTTCTACCCAAATAAATAAATAAATATATTTTCAACTCCCATTATCTGAACTTTTTCATGTTTTTTTTTCATTAAAAAGATGCATGCTGAAAGGAGCATGAACTTTAATCTCCAGCCTAGCATTGTGGTCTGCCTTCCTAATAACAGAACAATAGTAGTTAGTGGACATAAAGATTCAGCTATATATTTACTGCTGACACACTATTCACCTTGTATATAAAGTCGTGGTTACCTGCAATGGAGAACTTTTATTTTTTTTAATTTAATATACTTAACTCCATCCAAGGAAACACTGCAGGATCTTTCTCAGAGTGACGTGACAGTACCAATAACTTGGATTCACTTGTGTATCTTCAAGCAAGTTAAGTCTTACCTGACGCTCATTTTTGTGAGCAGTTCCAAAATTCTTTTAGCTTTTGTTTGTTGTAACACAGAGAATAGGATAGAATTGAAGTACTGCAAAAATACACCTTGCATTTTATTCATGACCTTAACAGTAGAAATAGACTGGATGCAAAACCCTCTGAAATTTTTAAGAAATAGAAATTTTTCAATTAACTTAAAAGGAAGTGTCCCAGGTCTTAGATCTCTCCTATCAAGAGCTAGTATCTGAATACTGAAAAAAGATCTGAGAAATGAGTTTTTGAGAACTCATCCTGCAGTAAGATGCTAGCTTCCACTTGCAGCAACTTCAAAAACACAATATAAACCACAATACTACCTACTGCCTGCTAAAGATGTCTAGAACTCTCTTTTATGGTAAGAGAACTGCCACAAAGACGTCATGCTATAACAAGTAGTATACCAAAATGTGATGATCTTATGACAATAAAAGAGATAAGTAGTAAATAGAGGTTTCATTTTGCTTTTCACAAATACGTGGAAGTTGCCAGGCTGGCAAGGTTCATGGCTGCCAGGTTGGGGGAATGAAAAGAAGGAGGGAGGGAAGGGACAAGGAATGAAAGACATGCATATAACTCCTTCAAGCTGGGTACTGACGTTTTTTGTTACACATAATTTATGTCCAATAAACAATTTCTTTCAAATTAGGCAGCATGGGCAACTCCTAAACCTATACTATCATTCCAAGCAGAGATGAAGGAAGAACACTGGGAGGAAATCAGTAATTTTGTAAGTCTGAGGATGTTAAATTCATTATTATATCATGGATATGAAATCATGCAACAGTCCAGGAAGCAGAACAAAATCTCTAATTTTCTCTGTCCAGAAGCCCCAAGATTCTCCAGACCAAGAAGAAGTCATATAGAAATGTGAACTAAGGATGTAATGTATGGGAAAGTGAAGGACATCTGTTTGGATTTTGGCAAGATCAAAAAGCAGGAAAAGTGAATGCCTGGTATCAGAGATATATTTTGTATAGCAAATAAACAGGAAATGTAGGTGAACCTATTAGAAAAATATTTTGGATTTCAAAAGGAAAATCAGTGGTATTGTTAGCAAAGGGGGTAGGTATGCAAGTCTACTGTAGCTGTTTCCCACAAAGTTTAGTTCTCCTTGACAAAAGTATCCTTAGTTGGAAAAAAATAAATTGCTTTTAAATGCTGAATGAAACCTGCAGTCTCAGATTATTGTGAAAGTACAATGAATCAGAGTGCAGTAAATTTAAATGAGAAGTTAAATATTCTCTCTGTAGACTTCTTGTGGACAGAATAAGTAATTTTATGTTTCATAAGATGCATAGTTTGACTAAACTGGTTTCTGTGAAGAAAATAAGATTTACAACTCAAGATTTTGATACTGTAGCTAAGTCTAATAAATTATCAGTCTTGTCAAGTTGCTGATACCTCATAATGACAATTCACCTGTAAAATTCTTGTTAACTCCATTGAAATCCTACAGAAATAAATCAATTTTGAGGCAAAATTCACAAAGAAAAAAATGAAAACAGGCTTATTGTAGCTTTACGTCCAATTCCAGAGACATATTAATCTCCTATCCCCAGAAATTATTTTTACATTTTAATATGAAAATGACAAAGTAAGTGGTTAGCTTTCCTAATCAAAGTGAGTTTGAAGAGAGCAATAGTAGACAACAAACATTTTCTCAGGAAGTTGTGTTAGGTGATCAAGCCTATAAGGCAGGCTGCCACTTTCTTACACTGCAAAGCTCCAAATATTAGCTTTACAATTCAAGTGGTGACCATTGTGATAATTGTGGCAGCTTGCATTGCAAGTTATTGCCCTCTGCTCATCTGTTCTGTAACTGAAAAGATGAATCAGACAAAGTTAGGAGTGCTTTAGTAAATTTGAAGAGCAGAGTAAATGTCTTGTTTCAGTAATAATTTATGTAAAGCCAGGTATATCAGTATTTAGAGTTAATAAAACAAGAAAATACAACCCCCTAGGTAAACAATTATGTTCTCAGTGAAAGAACTAAACTTCTTCCAGAAAAAAATAAAGTGTCATGTTTTAATGGTAAAATGGTGTTTTATACTAAACTCAGAAGCAGCTATGTCTGTGAAAACTTTACTTTTTTATTTGTGCTTTTTTGTTCAAGGTGCCATTTAATACGCAAGTGAACATACATGAGACACAGACTTCCCCCAGATTTCAAACAGCTTCAGAAAAGAAGAAGTGTCTGGATCTGGAAAGCAAAGAAGAATTCCTTTGCACTTTCAAAAAGCTCTTGAGAGAGAGTTCACAGGAAGCTGGCATCATCAATAATGCACAAAGGAATTCATGCAATAAATAAAAGAAAATAGATAATTTCTAAAGATATATTTAAGGAGAATTTCTGAAAATGAATAAAAATAGAAGTTGAAATCCTAGACTGCTCCCACCACATTTTCTGTGTAATGAAAAAAAATAACAATTTTACCAGCCTTTGGGAAAAAAACTATTTTTTCCATAGTGATAATGTCTCCTTGTGGTATTAAGAATACGAGAGAGATTTATTATAATTAAGAGAACATTCTTGGTAAATTTTGGAAAAATGTACTGGTTTATTCTTACCTTACTCAAATACAAAACAAAGCAATTTTTTCTCTTGGGTGCTTGCAGGCAAAATTTTTAAGTACTGTCTGTTTCAGGTACAGACTTGAAAAGCACTGAACAGTAATTCTAAGTAAAAATAAAGCTAAACTTTTAAATTTTAATTTCCCAGACTGAGAGAAGTGTAAATGCAATAAACATGTCTAAAATACACTGATAAATAAGATGTTACTGTCTCCTTTTTTTTTTTTTTTTTTTTTTTTTTTTATTAGAAGAGAACATAATTTTTGCTATAGACTCATAGAATGGTTTGCCTTGGAAGGGACCTTAAAGGTCATCTAGTTCCAACCCCCCCTGCCATAGGAAGGGACACCCTCCACTAGACCAGGTTGCTCAAAGCCCCATCCAACCTGGCCTTGTAAAAAGATAAAGGAAGAGTCATATATACAAAAGAGAAAGGACAGTGGCCCACTCTAGAAACATCTTAGTACTGTGCAGCCCTGTTTATTGCAGGCTTTGGAAAATATATTGTGTATGGGGCAATGATTTCAGGAAAAAAAAGGAAAATAATTTTGTGTTTAGCTGATTTCATGTATGAGACAGATGGATCTTTTTCATAACAGTGTTACCCTGGTGATAAGCAAGTCACCCAAACCAACGTTTTTTAGAAATGCTTACTAATAACTTTTCTTATTTTCTGGATTAGCAGTTTAGTAATGAGCTTTACCAACAGAAGTGTGAAATGGTAGTTCCTATCATATTATTGTTACTCACTCAAAAATGAAAAAAAAAAAAAAAAAAAAGAGGCATGATAAACAGTGTGTTTTTTCCATCTGATATTGATGTTTAAAAGAATAGGTTTTACCCTGTGTTAGTTACCTATTTCGTTCATCTATAATGGAAACAATTAGCGCCCTTAGATGGCAATTTGAGACAATCTAAGAAAGGTGTGCTGCCCCTCGCCTTTGATGACAGAGGGCAGTGAGACGACAAGCTTAAGCTAAACACACAAGTGTTAGGCACGTATTATAAAACAGACTAATTCAACAGTGATTCATAATTTTGGAAAATCATTAGAATAAAATCTTTACTGTAAAATTTGTTTCTAATGGTGAATAAAAGCAAGAAACTGGACTAAAATTACCACCATCCCAGTGGAAATTCTATATTTTCCTATAAATTTTGGGAATAAACAAGAACACTGATCACAGAAATTGTGAAACCTAGTGGCTCATAGGCAAAAATGAGTATTTAACTGTAATTAGGGAGTTTCATGTAATATTTAGATAAAAATAAATATTTTTACCTAAATATTTCAGTTTTCTGAATATTTGAAAAAACAAAGTTAAAAATGTTACCAGAATTCCTGTGTACTTTTTGGTTTAGAATAAAAGGCTTAACAAGAGGAATATACCAAAGAGTATACAAGTGCTGGAATGAAACATTTGAAAATGTGTCTCTGGGCCTGTGACTTCCCATATGCAGCATAGCAGACTTTTTTTTTTGAAGGTTCAGTGACCCCACACACAAAATACCGTGTGACTTTGTGATAAAATGCCCAGCCAGTGGCAGAACAAAACAAACAATATCTTTCCAATACATGCTACTGAGCAGGGACACTATGCACCTTCTGCAAATAAATACTTAAAATCATCTTTTAAAAGACACAGTTAATGTCCCTAATTAGGAACTACCACAGATTTGGTAAATTAAGGTTTGGAATCATCTTAGATATTCAATGATACAAAAACATGACAATATTCCTATATATTTCAATCTAGCTAAGTTAATCAGTGGTTTTCCCTTTCCTTACCCTGCTGAGATTGATATCAGCTGTTTCTTTTGAACTATTCTCTGACATATGCCTTCTGCTGGTTACCAGGCAACCAGCATCATAGAGAAAGCTAAACATGTGCACCAACTATTATGCACATCAACGCTTTGTTTCAGAGTAACTCAAAACATCTTTGCCAATTCACAAGTTTGGTTTCCCAGCCTTCAGTCCCTGAGGAATGGTTTCACATCACTTAGTTCAGAAGGAAATGTGGATGCCATTTCTTTGCGCAAATAAAATCCTCTGAAAATGTTATTGAAGGAAGAAACAAACATAGGTCTAGAATTCTGACGTCTTGATAATTTCTTTTCCTAACCCCCCAACCCCCCACTCCCCCCACCCTCCAAAATAAAACATTAAATATTCATTATTCTTTTAATCCCTCCTCGGGAAATCGTTAATGAGTTAGCGCAACTGAAGTATGTGTAAAGATTACACTTGCAAGTGTAAGTGGTCTTGTAGAGGTTGTGAGAAGAAAATTCTGAAGAATAGCATCAATACTGGGCAATTAAGAAAAAGGAAAATGGAGACAGTCTGATGTAATGAGCTGACACTCTCGTGGTATTCACAGACAGTTTTTCAGGTGAATGAATAAAAACAAATTAAATCACCATACAGATTAATAAAATCTCTAATATTTTCTATAAATCCAGTGCCATATTCTGAACACATGATTGTGGAGCCTGGTGGTTAGTCTGGAAAGGTCTTTGTATGGGTCAAATAGCTCCCATTATGAAGCCTATTAATTTTATTTACTGTTTATTTCTGATGGGAAGTGGCTATAATTATGATAATTAACACAAAATTTGACAGGATTCCAGTTTCAAAAAGATTACGTAGTAAAAAACCCTGAAGTACATGCAGATAGGCAGAGAAGCATAAAAAAAGGTATATAAAAAAATGAGAGTAATATGCATGGCACCTTGCCAATATACATTTTTCATGATCCAGTGGTTTTACAAAAATGAGAAACAGAGCTTTAGACAAACCATAGTCCTTTGAAACAGAACTGCTGGCAAATATGTTAACGTAATTTTAGTATATGTTTGGTCCTTTCTGATGCGAAGCTACAAGGGTAAAATTACAGCTTCATTCTCACTGTGTAAGTGGGATCTGTTAATTATGTTATATAAGGAGAAAAGTAATTTCATGGAGTAGTTACACTAAGAACGTAAATGTTTCCCAACTGAAATGTTATTTCTACTATAGCATTCATGTCTTGTTTGCATTTTCTTTCTGGTTTTGTTTATTTGCTTGCTTTTGGGTTTGGTTTTTGTTTTTTTTATATATTATTTTTGTATATAAAGTCCATAAAATGATTTCTCTTTCCTTTGTATGTCATATGGCAGCACACAGTCAGGAAAATGACATAACTGTTTTGATTTCTCCTAAGTAACAATGAAGTGAAATAGAAACTGGAGCTGTGTTTTTTCCCAATTTTTTACTGCCAGAGAGAGTTCATCAGTAAAAACTATACAGTGTAATACTAGCTCAGTTCATATCATATTAAAATAAAAGATGAAAGTATTTGGAAGTTTATTTACCAGCCGTACTTTACACAAGTGAGTATTTAATCTTCATACAACTCAGGTCCTATCCAATTTTTTTTAAGCAGAATCCTTTTATGAAGATGGGATTGCTTACATTTGGACTTACTTACAGGGACTAACATTTTAATATTAACTAATTGAAGATTTTGAAAAGGAAAATATCTTTCAGAGTATGAATAAGAAAATTCCCTGTGCACACACATATATAGATGTACATACATATAAATACATGTATACACATGCAGTCCTAGATATGCATGTGAACTCCTCTGAATATAATAATTCTGGATGGGAATGGTGTTAGTTAAATAATGGGCAACATCTTTTGTCCTTCAGTTGTGGCTTTGACTGTTCATTTCCTGTGCATACAAACTCACCATTTCTTTAAGAGAAGCTTAGAAGTTTAGAATGCAAGATAAGCCTCAGAAGACACGAAGATAGATAAATACTGCAGTTCAACTCTCTCTGACAGTCAGATTTTTTTTTTAAATATCCACATTTCATTAAAATACAGTACCAATTAGAAGCAGTGATGTTCTTCAGAGCTTTCTGGAGCTAATTTGTGTAAAGATAAATACTGGCACAGAATTGACATCGCAAGACCTGTATGGGTCTTCTGAAACTCAGTTTTAATTTTGTGTATTTTTGTTTGATGCTAAAATGAAAATTTAGTTCTTGGGATAAAAAATATGCAGTGGCCACATGGTTTGTGATAGCTCACAGTGAGGAAAGCTACAAGATCATAACCAGACTAGTCAGAGTTCTCAGTTTATCTAATCATTAAGAATAATTCATTAGCAATCAGTTTGTAACTGCAGTACTCGTGGAGACAGTTCAAACTGTTTTTATGCTCCCCTCTGTCACATAATTTTCAGCAGATGTATCATCTGGGTGTAGGTTCATATTTGTGAACATATCTGTTGGGGTTTTTTTTAAATAATTTTGCCCCCAAAAAATCAAATTTTTAATATCCCTGAAATTTATAAAGATGACCTCACAGCTTGTGCATGAAAATAACCCTGATGAATATGTTAAGGAACACTAGGAAGCAAACAGAGAAAACAAACAAATTCTAGCAAGTAGGAAATGATAAAAAATATATTATCTTACTCTCAGTGAAAAAAAAAACAACAAAAACCCAACTAAAATTAAATAAACTTATTAAAAGCCTTTTGAAATTAAAAAACAGGTATCTACTTTCCTATCTCCCCAAACCTTTATTATTCCATTTTGTTTAAATCTTCCCTAACCAAACAAAATCAGCTTGCAGAAACACGTATTATTTTTTGTTTCATCCTTTTAATCTGTTTGCAAGAATAAAATAATCTCCATATTTGCTCCACAGTTATTCAGTGTTGCTATCTCCCATTAAAAAACTAGTTGAAACAGCTCCTTTTCCATTTTGAAGAATTTCTAAAAGTTGTTATAAATTAAACAGAGGAGGAAGAAAAAGAGAAAACCCATTCTATGCAAAGACCAGCATTGTTGTTAATGTTGTCTGTATGATGAGCAGCTATGACAGGTATAGCCTTGTCAATAGCATTGCCTGTTTTCACATCATAAGCAAGTAATCCATTAAGATTTGAAAGTAAAAAGTACAGTTTATTTCTCTTTCTTTGCAAAGTTATTTCTAGAAGAAGAATTTGCTATGTTGTGTCTTACAGAGTTCAATAAAATATTCTAAGTTTTCTGAGGTCAACACAAATTACAACAATCTTCTTAAAAAGGAGACTATCTTTTATGACTGAGGACCAGTTAGTCAAAGAATCATTCAATAATCTCAAAAAAAAACAAAACCAAACCAACCAACCAAAAAAAAAGTACAGTAAAAAGAGCTACAATGCATGGATGTTTTATCTGGGTCCACAAAATTCTAAGACGTTTCAAACAGAAACTACTTCAAAAAGAAAGAAGTCTGAAGCATCGACCTGCTTCTTGCTGTCCTGATTAATCCTCTGTGTTTGACAATTGCCTTAGTCAAAACACTATAACAGGGTTCCTGCCTTCAAAAATCAATTAGTAACTTCATATCTATTGAAAAACAAAACAAATCAACCAAAATGACAACTAAAGTTTTGGTAAATCTGCAATAACTAGCACCTAGTCCTCAGTTACTATATCAACAATAATGAAATAGTTTCCTATGCCGTGCTTTTTAGTGCATCAGACTGAAGCTGGTAAGTTTTCTGCAATTCTACCTCCACACCATGCTGGAAATCTGCCATCACAGCTGGCAGGGTTTTGAGAGCTGAATGGTTAATACAGCACTCACCAACTTAATCCTCGGTGGTTACAGGGGAACTCCTGAACTTCAGAGCAGCCCTTTAGTCCCTTTCCTCTAGGGTCGATCCTTTGGCTGACAGAAGTCAACAGTAATAGAGCAGAGGACTGGTTTTTTGTTCATAAAATTCAAAATCCTGGTGCAAAGCCCAACACTGTATTCTGTATTGATTTCACTTTCGTCAGTAGTTTGTCTGTTCTGCATCGTGTGAAGAAGTGTAAGGAGATTGAACTACTCACTAGGTTCCGCAATCCCATGTGACATGGAGGAGCTGGACTTCTGTAAATTGCTTCATAGACAGGGCAATATGTATAGCAACAGTGATTTAACAGCCTGAAGATAAGGCACAATATCCAAACTCGTTTTTCTCCAAGAATGTTCCTACAGCTCAGACTTGGGGTCAAAAGTTCCTATAAACATAAACATAAAGCAAAACTGAAAAGTTTATGAAACTAATAACCTGCTACATCTGAAGTCATTAAAAAAATCTACGTATACAGAAGTTTTTCTTCAATTTAGTATAATTAGAGGTGATCCAACTAGGTCTTTTATTTTGCCTGAACATGTTTTCTGTGATTTTTCTGAAGAACAGCCTGATAATTGGACATCTTTTTTTTTGTTGTTATAGCCATTTCAGGTGCTATCAACACTTTTATCAGCTAAGATGAAGAAGTGAAAAGCAGCGTGCAAGTATGGACAAGCACTAACAAGAGTAATGAGGAGACATTCAGATATCATAGAACCATAGAATGATTTACATTGGAAAAGACGGTTAACCTAGCACTGCCAAGTCCACTAGTAAACTACATCCCTAAGCACCACATCTACAATTTTTTTAAATACCTCCATGAATGGTGACTTCACCACTTCTCTGGGCAGCCTTTTCCAATGCTTGACAACCCTTTCAGGGAAGAAATTTTTTCTATATCCAACCTAAACCTCCCTTGATGCAACTTGAGGCCCCTTCCTCTTGTCATATTGCCTGTTATTTGGGAGAAGAGACAGCTACCTTGCTACAACCTCAATTCAGATAATTGTAGAGAGGGATAAGGTCTCCCCTCAGCTGCCTTTTCTCCAGGCTAAACCACCCCAGTTTCCTCAGCTGCTCCTCATAAGACCTCTGCTCTTGACCCTTCACCAGCTTCGTTGCCCTTCTTTGGACCCACTCCAGCACCTCAATATCTCTCTTGTAGTGAGGGTCCCAGAACTGAACGTAGGATTCCAGGTCTGGCCTCTCCAGCACCAAGTACAGGGGGATGGTTACTTCCCTGGCGCTGCTGGCCACACTATTTCTGATAAAAGCCAGGATGCTGTTGGCCTTCTTGGCCACCTGGACACAAGCTGGTCCATGTTCAGCTGCCTATTGACCAACACCCCCAGGTCCTTTTCTGCTGAGCATTTTTCCAGCCACTGTTCCCCAAGCCTGCAGCATTGCATGGAGTTGTTGTGGCCCCAAGAGCAGGACCTGGCACTTTGCCTTGTTGAATCTCATGCAATCTTTGGCCCATTGATCCAGCCTGTCCAGATGCCTTTATAGAGCTTTCCTGCCCTGCAACAGATCAACACTCCCAGCCACCTTGGTGTCATCTGCAAACTTACTGAGGGTGCACTTGATCCCCTTGCCCAGATCATTGCTAAAGATATTAAACAGAACTGACCCCAGTACTGAGCCATGGAGAACACCACAGGTGACCAGTGGCCAACTGTATTTAGCTCCATTCACCACCACTCTTTGGGCCCAGCCATCCAGCCAGTTTTTTACCCAGTGAAATGTACACCTGTCCAAGCCATGAGCAGCCTGTTTCTTCAGTAGACTACTGTCAAAGGGTTTACTGAAGTCTAGATAGACAACATCTACAGCCTTTCCCTCATCCACTAAGCAGGTCACCCTGTCACAGAAGGAGATCAGGTTAGTCAAGCAGGACCTGATTTTCATAAACCCATGCTGACTGGGCCTGGTCACCTGATTGTCTTGTATGTGCTGTGTGATGGCACTCAACATGATCTGCTCCTAGCCTTCCCAAGCACTAAGGTCAGACTGACAGCCTTTCTTGTAGATGGGTGTGCTTACCTCCAGTCAACTGGGATCTCCTGGTTAGCAGGACTGCTGATAAATGATGGGAAGTGGCTTGGTGAGTGCTTCCATCAGCTCCCCTAGTACCCTTGGTGGATCCCATCTGGCCCCATAGCCATGTAAGTCTAGGTGGCGTAGCATGTTGCTTACCATTTCCCCTTGGATTATGGGGCATTCATTCTGCTCCCCATTTACACAGGCAATTGCTTGTCAAAACTGGTCCTGAGACTATCCAAGACTGTCTTTTACAGGGTTTTTACCCCTCTTAATTTTATTCCCCCAAATTAGCAAAACCAGCCATTTAAGTTACTTTTTGTCAATCTTGCAAGCCTTCTCTCAACTGCTATGGCTCCACTTGAAGCTGTGACTCTAATTTAATAATTATTTCTCTAAAGAAAGAGAAATGCCTCAGTAGAAGCATGTTTGATTCCAGAAGGTGAAGAGTGCCCCATTTCCTCTCTTGTAACACACAGTCTGAAATAAGAGGTGTAAAGGAGTATCAGGTCACTACTGTAGGCAGTATTTTGCAATGTAAACCGCATTGGTGCATTTTTAACAAAAGACTGGAAATGATGTCCCAGCTGTTAACAGAGTTAGAATAGCAACAGTTGTCAAGCCATGCCTGCCAACCATGCGTATAGATTGTATAAGATGTACAAATTGTTCTAGCATAATGGTGTTATGTAAATGACAGCTAATGAACACAGACGTGAATATATTAATGCAATCAAGATTAAAAACAATATTGGATGTGTAAGGATTCCAGTGCATTCATACCTGCCTTCTTGAAAATGCTTAGGACAGATACTAACCAGACACACAATAGCTGTCGTGAATTCAGAAACCAAACACATTTTGTTTTGGTTTTTAAATCCTCACTGAGTGCTCTTCTGTATTCTCACACAAAGAGCCTCTGATGAATATTCGTTCCATAGCAAAATTCAGACTTGCTTTGTGAAGAGATGATGGTGGATTCAGAGGCTGGGTGACACCCTGCAGGTGAGGACTCTGTGCTGGCCACCATCCTCCAGTACTCAGCACTACCCAGCAGTAGGTTAAGCCAGCCTTGGTAAGGAGCCCCTTTCACAGAGCAGAGAGAGTTCAGAGCCTTTTGCAGACCTCTACTACACATATTGTCACTCATTATCAGAGAAACAAAGAGGTCCAGCACATCTGTACTTTCTTACTTCTTTCCTTCAGGGTATCTGACACATGCCAGTTGTGGTACGAGGAGCACAGGAGGAATTAAATAGATTTGGGGATTGTTCAAAAGAGAAATGTTATTTTTTCTCAGCTAATTATTTTCAGACTATATAGGAAAGGGGGAATTTTCCTCTTCTTTTACTAAAAAATAAACAATTTATACTACATTACAGAGAAAAGTGTTTTAAAAGTAACTTAAATAGACCTTTTGAGCCTGAAGGTGCTCTAATGTGTTAATGATGAATTTTAATGCTAATATTATAGAGAACTTTAAGAAATAAAAATCCATTGCTTTGCAACTATAAAAAGGCTTTGAATATTTTAATAGCAAAAATAATATAGTATTGTAGGAGGAGGACAATTTGACTGACCTTAAATTGCACTTTGAATCTACATACATCTTTCATGTTATTTGATTGTATTAGTACTGAGTAGAAGGGGCTAGTTCAGAATGCAATGCAATAGATGCAAAGAGGGGCTTCTCTTTCCTTCTTTTATTACAAGATTTTCTAGTACATATCTTGTGTTCCTTAGTCTTGATAAATGACAGCACTAACCATTGAACTACCATTTTGCTAGAAGTCAAGATGCATATGAGGATATTTTTGTGCCCCATACAACCTATAGCTTCAGGCACACATGGGCTATATGGTTTGCTTTGTTTAATGCTTTGTAACCATAATCATAGCTGAGAACGACTGTAGAAAGCTCACATATAAAACTGCTTTTCAAATTACTTGTAATGGAATGTTTTGAGGACTTTTTTAAGGATAAATATTTTCTATGCAGAGTGCCCACTGTTAAATAAAAGGACTTATTGACATAATTTTTCAGTTAATTTTTATTAAAAGTTTAATTTCTAGTCGGGGAAAAAACCCTTCATCATCCAAATAGAGCTAATAGTCTGATTAATAGGCTAATTCCTTTAGTAATATTTAGCATTGAGATTAGCAATGTAATATGGAAAAAGACTTAAGGAAAACATGTAAAACATGTCTGGTGGCCTACGCTTGCACAACTCACTTTTGCCTCTGTAAACTAGTTTTCGTAGTGTGAATAGCTGCAAATCTAGACATTTCCTTTAATAATCATCCTTTGCATGACTTAATCAATTGCAAATATGCTGTTATTGTAATTCCAAAATTTATGCCAAAAAATAAGGATTATCAGGAACTTCTAAGGTTCCTATGACTTTCAAATAATTGATGAAAGTGTTCTACTTGGTGAAACATATGAAACCACAAAAAGAGACTCCGTGCTTTGGAAATATTACCTTTGATCAGTAATGTGGGCTAGCAATTGTTAAGTAATTTGCAGAAATACATTAGAAAATACAAAGTGTAAAGAATTTAAGGGGAAAAAATATTCAGACATGCAATGTCAATGTAGAGTATGTAAAACTTTTTTTTTTTTAATTTTTGCAGCTTACTTGTATAAGTTGCTGTCGTGTGCCTCACAAGAAGCTGATATCTCCCTTCCTTAAATTAAGAATTCTTCCATATCCCAGTATGTATTGCCTTGAATGATTCTTTGTCAAAAAGGCAAGTCTTAATGTGAAATTTTAATTATATATTTTTCAAATCATAATTAGAATATTTTTATTACATGTTTTACAAGCCTTGAATATATTTTAAAATATATTTTATAGCTATTTTATCTCAGAATGAAGTATTTGTTAAATTAATTCCACGCTAGCTAGCTTTATTGAAGTGCTGTTTATGCAGAAATGATACTGAGTTTTGTTTAAAAAGTAAGGTAAATTATGCTCTGCTAAATGCTGTAAAACTAAACCTTTAACTGCTTCAGGTTAGGTTTAATATAAGGTCTCACAGTCTTTTGGAATTTATAATACATTTGGAAAAACAAATGTGTCCATGCCTATTTCCTGTCTCTTGAAGGAGATTAAGTTTGCAATAAAAAGAAATTAGCTAACTTTAAATTTATATTGTATTGCGCAGCTACAGATAATATCCTTTCTTTCATCAACTGAACATATTGTACAATTGAGTGTGAAATATTAAGTGTGAGTCATGACCCAACTTGCCAAATTTTGCTTCAAACAAAATATCTTAAAAGAATTAAAAAAGGTCCAATTCTGTCAGTTCTGTAAGAGATGCCCATACTTACTTGCAAATAAGAAGAACAAATACAGCAATTAACTTTCCAGACCTAAACTGAATATTTTAATTTAAAGAAAATAAATTAGAAGTATCTAAAAAAAATCATAGTGATTAATTTAACTGTTCAGTCATTGGCATGGAAATTCAGTGGTGGTAGCAAAACTGCATTTAACTAACCCAGTCCAGCTCAGCCCACACCAAACAAATGCTAACTCAGTGAAAGAACTGCTTTAAGGACACAAGCATTTTTACTATGCCAAAGAAAATGAAGGCTGGATATCAAAATACTATTTTCTCAAAGAATTTGAGAGCTAAATGCTGTCTTCAGTTTTCTATTCACATTGACTTCCAATTCCCTGCTATTAGTCTATAGAGTAATGTTTGTCTGAACCCTCTCTAACTGTGTCAGGAGGCAAACATGCTCTCACATGCAGAGTTCTTTAATTCTCCTGAACTAGCAAGTGACTGGTCTGATGCAAATGCCCAAAAATCTACGAATTGACCATGTCACATATGTAGACTAAGAATATAAAACATGTATATAGGTATGATCTCTGTAACTTGTGACATGTTTTTCAAAATATGTCTCCATGCACCCAACTTATTAAAATTTTTATTTTCCTCTTTCAAACAAGTAGCATTTAACTGTTTACAGTTTTCTGACATTTAATGCTCTTCCAGGGAAAATCCCCAATACAGTAATTTAAAAAAGGTGCTAAGTACAGATTTTCTTTTCTTGAAAGTCTTATATAGACACTGAAAGATGCCAAAACCTGGCTTTAAGATAAATTTAAAGGAGTGCAACCAATGTCTTATTTCTTCCTGACTTCTCAGATTATTATATTCAGTCAAGATGAATGAATATTCCTTCTTCCCGCAAGCCAGTCATCTTCATAAGGTTCCTTTTTGTGGACAGCAATGTTTATCTTTATCACATTAATAATGAATGACACTTCGTACTACACTCTACAAATTGCAAGTTCTCTCATTCTTGATATGCATTAAGCAGTTCAAGTCTTTTCTTTTGGCTTTGAGGAATAAAATAGGAACAGCAAGACAAAACAGAGGGCAGAGACAATTCACAATATTTTCAAATATGCAATGTGTGAATTTGCAATTGCACTAACATCCAAGTGGGAATGATTTGGTAGTGTAGTACTATCAACATTAATTGCTCTGACAGAAAAAAAAAAAATCATCATTCTGTCTAAAAAAACATTTCCTTTGAAGTAGTCAGATGTTTTCTTTATGAAACTATAGATATTCCTGGAAATAAAAAATGTGTATCTTTACTCTGGTCTGCCTTTTTGATAAAAAGTACAAGGAACATTTTAAAAACATTTTCATAATAACGTTCATCACTGAAGTCTAAATTTCAGTAACCTCCATAAGTGAGCCCAAATGCACAACAAAGAATCAAGATTTGTGAGAAGGAAGCACTGTAAAGAATGAAAAGACAGGTCCATTTGCTATAATTGTATTGTTTGTCTTTAATGGGAAAACTTACACTTAAAATGCCACTAGAACACAAATTTGATTCTCACTTTTGCAGCCAGCAGAACATTGTAGGTGAATGACATGTTGTGCTGGAAGCCTCAAGTGGAATGTCCATAGTCCTAGGTACATTCTGTAAGTGAAATAACAAGCTTTCACACGGCTCAGTTTTTTGTGCTTATAGAACTCCCTCTTCTTTAGTGCAGACAAGACATTTTTGCTAAACTGATCACCTGTTCTATAAATACATGTCTGTTTATAATTCTACTGAATTAAAAAGACATCAAGTCAATGCTGGAATTTATACTTTTCTGTTTAATTTCTCCCATTCTGTCACCATCTTGAGAATCTCTGATTTTGTGTCTTCCATTTAGCATCCAAACAAGTCTTAACCTCCAGGAGACACTGGACTCAGCTTTACCAGACTAACCTAATGAAATATACAGGTTCAAGGCAAGGAATCCATACAATCTCAGTGGTGCTTTAAGAAAGGTCAAACACTAAAAATGAGATTTTCAGAAGCCAGGAAGCTGTGAGTGAGCTCAACAATAAGGACTGGAAATGAGTGTAACTAACACTGTGTCCGTCAGAGAGAATTTGATAATAATGTGGAAGAAAATGTCTACCTCAACTCAAGATTCTATACTATGGACTATATCGTTTGTGTTCATGCAAACAAATTGATAAGGTGACCCTGAAATGAGAGGGTAAAAGGATACCTTGACTGCTTTTTATCCAATAATGCAGCATTCAGGAGTCATATCTTATGTGGGAAGTCATACCTTATGTGGGAAAAAAACCTGGTTCAAAGCTAGCTCTGGAAATATCCAACATGGAGCCAAGAGGACCACTGATGGAAAAGGTTGTTAAATTGGTCAGCTTCATCAAGCTGTCGCTATTCACATACTTATCATAGAATCACAGAATCATAGAATAGTTAATAAAACTTTTATTCTTTTAGAAGAAAAAACTTACAGAAACTTTTCAAGGAAAATACTTTTTCAAAACACATGTGAATGCAGTAGCTATCCTCAGCTAGGCGAACCTTTATAAACTTTTAGCTTTTGCACCACAAAATGCAATCTGCATTTGAAGAATATATATAACACGTGGACACTTCAGAACGGCTATACTTATAAATGACATCCTCAGTTACTTTCCTACAGAAAATGCTGTTTTTCCTGAGCAAAACAGCATTTTCTGGAGAATTCCAAGAAAAAAACCCCTCTGGTCTGGTTTAAAGAACAGAGGGTTTCTTGAACCCTCTGTAAAAGTTCCAAGAAACAGTCTTCAAGCTAGAGAACCATTGAGACATCTTGGTTCTGGAGCAAGATGTCAATCTGTTGTTCTGTGACTCAGTAACTACCTATCAGAAAGACCTTAATCTAGATCTGGGATCAGGGCACTAACTGTTCCTCACATATTAGCTTCATCCCCTCTTGCTATTGATGCAACTGTCACCCTTCAAGATGGAGGATCCTTCTATTAGAAGTATGTGTTTACTGTGCAGTTGAAGCTATGGTCCTCCTGAAATTCTTATGTAGTCTTCTTACCTAAAACCCGATAATAGCTTTTTCTCAGGTAAAGTGACAGAAAGTCCCAGTCATGAATGACCTCATAAGATTGATGGATTTTTAAAAAAAAAAAAAAAAAAAAGAATAGAAAAAATTCCTACTCTCATTAGATTTTGCACAACATGACAGTTTTCTGTGTTCAAAACTGAAGATACAATATCATGTTTTTATAGAGAGATATTTTGTTTTCATAAACTTCAGTAAACACTAACTGCATAAATCCCTCATAAGCAAATACAAAATAAGCTTATCTTCTAGCTTATGGGAGAAGAGCTTAATATCCATTTCTTTCAGATAAGTAGTATTGGAACTGCACTGGATAAGCATTTCAAAAGCAATTAAAAAAGTAATCCTTGACTTTTGATAAAGAAGAACTTGAATATCTAGTGACCTGTGAGCATATTAAAATATGGTTATATGTTCAAAAAGTGTTTTTAATCCAAGAGCATTTTGTTGTGTGTAACTACATGCAACCTATCTGAAAAACAAAGATTATTAAAAATGAGAGTGGGCATTTACACTTGCTTTAAAAACTTCTTCATTTGCATAGAGGTGAAACTGGCCACTCTTGTCACCTATAAGCAGCATAGCCTTCTTTTGCAAACTAAAAGCAACCATGGAAAAACACATAGATGGGATGGGAATTGAGAACTCACCATGAAATCATCATCTCAATTCACACAAGAATCCAATGATGTAACAGGTCTTAATTTCTTAGTAAAATATGATTATAGCTAGGAAAAACTTTGAGCCATGAGTTTTTTCATTACTGGTCTTCTGTGGTGGGTAGAACTGAGTGACTAGATGGGTGTTCGGCTACTGACCAGGGCCAATTCAACACACAAGATAGCCATAGAGGGCTTAATTTTAGGCTTTTGAAGACTGACTGCCCTTTTGTGCAATAGTTTCTGTCAATACAAAGTGAATACAAAAAAATATTAAAGAAGTCCTGATAGATGAGAGTTTGAACTGCTGGAAACTTCAAAGACTACCTTATAATAGAAGTTATGAACATAGGCAATATCCAAAAAATCAGTTTTGTTGCTCCAAGTGTTATGCAGCATCCTTAAGCTGGTTCAGTTGTGAGATAAATACAAAAACGACAAAACAGGCATCTGAATCCTTAAATAGTGTTGTTTCTACAGAGGCAGAAAGATCCACAAAATTTTACAAGGTTTGACAATGAAGTGCCTGCATAGAGTCTTTTTAATAAGGAAAATCAAGCAAGTTGAAATTGTTGACAGGGCATTTTTGTACTCTATTTTGTATCGGTCATTTTTGCAATCTCTGATCAGATTTACTTGTCTTTATCAGATTTACTATACTCAAAGCAATCACCATGAAAATTTGTATTATAAAACTAGCTGATATTTGACGCCTTCATACAGGCCCAAAGTGTGCAGTGTACTTCAACAAAGGGCAGAACAAGAAAAAGAAGAAGAAAACCCATTAGGCTCCTAAATCAAACAAAGGCACTGAGAAACTTTCTATTGAAGTATGAAAAAAACCCCCCAAACCTATGTAAGACAGTTATTTAATTATGATTCAATTGTGATTTAACAATAAGTGCAAGCAGAGGTGAAACACAGTGCACGACCATGCTGCTTAGCCCATCTTAGATTTTTGTAGTCCTAGGTAATAATTGAAAAGAAGAAATTACAGAACTTTAAAAAGGGAAAAAAGTTTTGTCACAACTGCCCTTTTGCCCTCCTCAGGTGAGTAAGTCACCTAAACAATCCCCAAATATATCGTGGGGTTTTTTATTACTTCAGTGGAAAAATCCCATAGCACTAATGTTTTATGCAGACAGAGACCTTGATACAGTTATTAAGTTATCTAACTCATGTTTATACATCCAGGGAAAAAAAAACGTAGAACCACTTGTTTTGCGTAAGTAGTTTGCCTCCTTTTCAGTCTCTTCAAAGGAAAAGATAACATGAAGGTAACACCTTTTTCTTCTCATTAAACTAAATCATCAGGAGTTAATTTACACATATTAGGGAAGATGATGCTCTTCTAGAGAGGCAAAAAAGATTTTTTCTTGAGTAGCTTATAAAGACACTTTGGATTCAGTACAACAGAGGTAATGACAAGATATTAGGACACAGAATGACAGATGAAACCAACATCAATGAAAGTACATGGTTATTCAGCAGGATTAGTGTGAGGCATGATGCAGGAAGAACATTACATTCTGTCTTCCATTAGAAATAATAGCATTAGCCAGCTATTTTCTCTAAGGAAGACAAGGATTTTAAGGAGACAGCTGAGCAAAGAAAGAGTAGTCTTTTATGTTTTTTAAGTTAAAAAAATAGACAAAGTGTGTTTTCTTACAGCAACAAATGTCAGTGTAATTTTTTTTTGATTACTGAAGTATTTTGCTGTATATCAATGAAACCTGAAAATTTCTAACCTGTTTTTTTTAGATAATCTCCAGATAAATAATTACAGTTTCTACTCAAATAGTTAGTTTCCACCTAATGTTGCTTTTGTTTGAGAAATTTCTCATAAGCCGTAAGAAATTCATGTTTCAATATTGTCTTAGAGCAGAAGTTAAGGCTGCAAGATGATCAATTAATTTCATTACAAGAAGAAAAATAAAATATTGCTGGCTATGTGGTCAGTACAGTTTGTTCTCTCTCACACCTGCAAAGGCCAGCATCCTCCCTCCAATTCAAAAAAAATCAGAGATTATGAATCGTAAAATGTAGTGCATAAGCAACCTGTTTCTTAAGTTAAAGGAAATTGATGATTTATTGGGTATAACAGAAAACCTTACTAATTCCTTCTCCCCCAGCACTGTGGTAGATCCATGACACAGTGGAAGAAAAGTCCTAAGGAGCAAACCGTGAGAGAAGAAGTGACACAATACTAATCAATGTCTTAGGCTCTCAGATACGGGAACATATTTGAGAAAATATTTCACACTCTCGTACCGATAACATTTAAAGATATAGCCTACCATTAGCATGTCTGAAAAGAGAAGGGACTGTAATAATCATCTTCCAAGATGACCAGACTTTACAGATCCCATCCAAAGAGGAAAAGGAAATTATCTCAAAATTCCCTTTTTCCAGGAGTAGGTAGGAGATTACTAGATTACTATAAAACAGTGAGATTCCTTAATTTGCTCTGATTGCAAAGACCTTTGGAACTGGACAGCATACTCACCACCACTATCATGGAGGATGCCAAGAGCCATTTATAAGAAAAAGAAGCAGAAACCATCAAGACATGAAATGCTTTTATTTCGTTTCGTCTGCTGTCCTAAGAGCTGGCTTAGCATTCAGTGTAAGCTTTTCTTAACACGGTTTACTCTGGCTGAAGACCATTGTGTTCACTGTCATGCTTTTTTTCCAAGAAAATATTTTCAATTTTGACAAAATTTTCTTCCTCCCCATAACTACTCTGTCATTTGAATGGACTTGAAATATTCATTTCTCTCTACTTGCCAATTATGTTGTCAGACATGACTGTGTATTTTTGGCAAAATAACATTTCCAGAGACCAACACAGCTTTATATTTTGCATGATGGCTACTCAAAATTCAGAGATCACCTACTTGATTCAATATATTTGAATATGCATCTAATGTCAGAAATTAGAGCTGACTGCTGGATGGTAAATGTATTATCAGCAACACAGAAATAGAGCACTGATGGAAATTGTAACAGAGATGATGTATATTTTTTTAAAGGGTATGTACTTGTACTTGAAAAATTTGGTACCGCACATAAAGAAAAACAAAACACAGATGTTTTGTACTGCAGTATACAATCAATTACACACATTGAAAACAGCAAATCCAAACATTATCATTCCAGGTATACGTTTTCATGCAGAAATGTTTGTAGCTGGCAAACAGGTAAACTCTCTTAGGACCGTGTACACTAAATGAGAGAAAAATTGTTGCTTCACCATAAATGGTGATTATAAGATATTTCAAAATTAATGTGATTAAAAATCACCTAATTTATTTGTTATTAAAAATTTGCTTTCTTCTAAACTCATTAAAAGCTTAATAGAAAGTGGAGGTGTTGTCATATTTTATGATATGTGTTGCTAAATATCTTGCTCATGCTAAACTGTACCACATTACCTAAGTGCTCATCACAAAACCTTTTTTAAGTCAGCATAAGAATAATGCAGCTTTTCTTTTTTCTTTTTCAAAAGAATGAAACCACTAGAACAAATAGATCTATAAATGTTTGCAAATTTCCTTCTGACTGCCTCAAGAATTTTGATGATCTTCAGAGAAAATTTCTAACACGTTATGAAAGTGTTTCTGTAATTGAAACCTTGAGGTATGCAGACGTTGAGAATATATACCTTACATACAAGACACAGACATCATACAGAATTTAATTCCTTGTAACTCATCAGCATCTCCAGTCAGCACCATTGTTTACACTGAGATATTTGGTAAACTGATGGTGAATCGGAGGAAGAGGACTGATTAAAAAAAAGAACAGCAACAAAAAGAACAACAACAAAAACCAAAACAAACAAAAAAGAAAAAAACACCACACCAAAAAAAACCCACACAAAACAAACCCCAAACCAACGAAACAAAACCCAAAACAACAAAAAAAACCCAAACCAAACCAAAACTGAATGTCATTCAGATCTGAGTATACAGACCAAGAACATGGCATGCCACATACTTTGTGGGAAGTTATATGGTCTTACTTCAGATCTCTAATGCTCAGAACCAAAATGAGGAAGAAACTAGCTTGGCTTTTAGCTTTGTTATACGATCAAGAACTGCTTCTGGCAAGTAGAATGCAAAGAAAGAATTTCTTCCAGCACTTAAGAGGGATAATGTATGAATTAAAATTTAACAAAGTATTGCTGTGTTCTTGAAGCTAACTCCCATTTGCAGCACTAAAGCTGCAAATATATATATACATATAAAAAAATAACTTCACTAAAAGGTTATGTTATTGTGGAATTATTGGCTCTGGATATATAATAATTCAAAGTTGATTGCACACTAACATACTTTTTGCACCCTTTCCTGCCACTACATACAGGCAAACTGAGGAGGTTCAGGAATACAAATGAAGAAAATTCTGAGTATGTATGCGGCTTATGTGAAGTGTGTTTGTTCAAGGTGAAATATAAGCAGAGAAGTAGAACAACATACTCATGAAATCTAGATGAATGTTTCTCCATGATGAAGAAAACTGTGGTATAAGTTATTCAGCAAAAAATATCACCCTAGTTTAGAAGCAGTTTGAGATATAGACTAGGGATGGATCAGAAAGCTGGATTGTTCAGGCTGCTCAGGGATATTTGGCAGGCTCCATCCTTGCAGGTTTTTAAGACTGTCCTGGGTTCAGCTACAGCAGTC
>NW_009945010.1:26218-33263 GCF_000696875.1 Nestor notabilis | reverse complement strand
AAAGCAGCCCTGTGGAGAAGGACTTAGGGGTGGTGGTTGATGAGAAGCTTGACATGAGCCGGCTTCAGTGTGCGCTTGCAGCTCAGAAAGCCAACCGTATCCTGGCTGTATCAAAAGAAGTGTGACCAGAAGGTCAAAGGAGGTGATCCTGCCCCCTCTACTCTGCTCTCGTGAGACCTCACTTGGAGTATTGTGTCCAGTTCTGGTGTCCTCAACATAAAAAGGACATGGAGCTGTTGGAGCAAGTCCAGAGGAGGGCCATGAGGATGATAAGGGGGCTGGAGCACCTCCCGTATCAAGACAGGATGAGAAAGTTAAGGCTGCTCTGCTTGGAGAAGAGAAGGCTGCGTGGAGACCTCATAGCAGCCTTTCAGTATTTGAAGGGGGCCTATAAGGATGCTGGAGAGGGACTCTTCATTAGGGACTCTAGTGGTAGGACAAGGGATAATGGCTTTAAACTTAAACAGGGGAAGTTTAGATTAGATATAAGGAAGAAGTTCTTTACAGTGAGGATGGTGAGGCACTGGAATGGGTTGCCCAAGGAAGTTGTGAATGCTCCATCCCTCGTGGTGTTCAAGGCCAGATTGGACAGAGTCTTGGGCAACATGGTTTAGTGTGAGGTGTCCCTGTCCACGGCAGGGGGGCTGGAACTAGATGATCTTAAGGTCCTTTCCAACCCTAACTATTCTATGATTCCTCATGGGTGGGATCTGCTACATCTACCTTCACTGTCTGAAGTCAGGTGTTATCTATGCTAGTTACAAGGGATCTTTCTTAATACACTACAATTCTCTTCCACCTGCCCTGGACTGAGTCTCATTGACATGTATGGCTACATCTATACTGTTAAACGAAACAAGACCAGGATCAGGACTCTCTAACTTCAAGGGCAAGTGGCATGATAAAATTCACATCCAGAGATCTAACACCTTTTTTTTTTTCCACAGAATAGGGGAGACATACTGTTGTGAATGGTTCATGGCACATGCTGTCCTCTGAACTGCGCCCAGAGGACCTGTTGGGGGCTTGAACTGTGTCAGAGACCATGGTAACAACTGCGTATTAGGGATCGTTCTTCTGTTTACTGCATAGATGTAGATTAGTCTACAAAGTTAACTAATTTTCTCAATTAGGCCTGTTCAGCCCCCTCCCACACCAGTACCTCTTCTTAATGGAGGACAGCAACTTGTTTCATTTGCACTGGATCATGATGGTTGTCCCTGGAAATTTTCTTCTGGTCAGGAGACAAAATGCAGCAGAGACAATACTACTTCCCACACCTCCTGATTCCCACTGCTGCCTTATTTGTATCCAAAGCACACAGTTTTCAGTTGCTTATTCACAGTCACTAATTTACTTAGTGTTACTCATCAATTAATCTGACCTTCAGGAAAGAAAAGAACATGGAAGATCTGACCTGAATTTTGCAGTTTTATTTTGAATAACATCTATGGCCTGATCAGTTCAAAACTGTGTAGGTGGTAAATAAAAAGTACACAGCAGAAATAGATATCACTTGTACATCTGGCTTCTGGGTTTAAAATAAAGTGTACTGTCCCTATAGAATGGTATTATTGCAACACTAGGCTTTAAAATTTAAATTAAAAAGTGAAAAAATAACAACATTCTTACCATTGTCACATGAAACCTAGATTAAATGTGTCAGTTTAGTTCATCAATGAATCAGATAACACTGTGCAAAACACTTTAACATGGCAATTGTATGACTACGTGAAGTAAAATAAAGCTACAGCTTATTCAGTTGTGTTTTTTTCAGTATCATCAGGCTTTTTTAATGTATTAAAAAAACCAGAAATGCAACACTGTTTTCTAAAAGCCACCCAAAATCCATAGGACTTTTATTACCTTATCAGCTGGAATGTATAAAATATGAACCAGTGTGTCTCTTCCATATCCCAATAATCCTGATTTGTAGGTTGTCTGTTAGAGTCAGCTGTCCTTCCAACACTATTCTATCATCTTTATGGACTGAGTCATACATAATTCGGTAAGAAGGCAGTGTGTTTTGAATGATGCATATGATGCCATTAAAAAAAACAAACCACACTGAATGATTTCTAGAGTTCTGTTGAATATCATGCATGCAGCTGATGAAACCTAAAATGAAAGTATCTTGGGTTGACTGTAAGCGCTTTTATAGAAGAAAGTCACCGGAGTAGGTGAAAGAGTCTAAACATACTTTTTTTTAAAACATGAAACCCAGAACTGAGCTATGGCAATGCAGACTGTGCTAAAACTGTCTCTGAAAACTGGCCTCCAATTTTCAGATTCCTCCCATCACATCAATGTGAGCTTGATTCTGTTCACATTCAGGTCAATTCAACAAAAGAAACCTCCTTTGACTTCAGTGGTGAAAATTAACCCAGACGTCTTTTTCCTTACAGTTCCAATGCCTTTGACTATGCAAGAGGCCACATTTTTCCTTGTTATACTCAGTGATCAGAATGCTACTTACATGTTTTATCTGCGTATCAAAGGTATTTCTGCTGGAGCTGGCTCTGCAAGTGAGGTGCTTTACTATCTGTTTGCAGGCTTCAGTCTTCCCAGAACCACTTTCTCCACTAAAAAAATGACAAGGCAAGAAAGAGAAGGGGAAATCATTGTTAGTTTCACATTTGATATGCTATTTATATTCTCTGATAGCTCTGTTTTAATGGGTTTAAGATACCGCAGTCAAACTTTCATTTCAAATAACAGAAGGTTTATGGATAGCAAATAATAAAGAACAGAATGTAGGAGATAGGCTGGCTGACTGTCCATGTTCATGAGGGCTGTCAGAACTGTCAAGGTATATTGCCTTGTACTAAAAGCCAAGCCATTCAAATCTAAAGCTTTCAAGCCACTTCGTAGGCATTTGTAGCAAAGATTTTATCTCCTCCTTTATCTTCTGTCCAGCAAAGTAGCCTGCTTATGCTGCCTGGTTCTCCTTGTAAATGGGGAAATACTACTGGGATAATGATTGGATTCAGAAGGAAATGAAAGCATAGAATATAACAGGAAGAAGGGAAAGGAAATAGGAAAAGAAATAGGAAAGGAACAAGAAAGAAGGAAAATAAAAAGATGATTGATTTTACAACCTGCCCAGTTTCTGCAGTGCAATACACTCTGACTTCAGTGATCCTGTTTCACTTAATTTCTTGTTCATTATGTGGAATAAACATTCCAAAGAATGAGAATCTCTGAGGGGGGAAATGAGCAAAGAAAACAAGGTAAAAGTCAATATGAACAATGAACAGAATAGGGGAATGGAGGAAAGAAGCAAACTTAGTGGTGCTCTTTAAGCATGGAGAAGGAAGGAAAAGAAACAAAAGAGATAGATAGAAAGGATAAAGTTACTGAAGCCTGATCAAGAAATTAATCTAAGAATTTCTTATTTGAATTGTAAGAAGTTGTTTTCTTGATAGACAACTGAACCAAACAAAATATAATTTAATGCTCCTTCATTTATCTGCTTGATAAAATCTAAGTGGCTGTTTCTACAACATCCAGCTAGGTTCTTTACAAGTACAATTGCCATGGGCTTGTCAGTTTGTTATCTGTATAGTTTAGTTTATGAAAATGAGAGGGCAGCAAAATACAGTATTTTTCTGGCCATTGTTTTAGATATTCGGATCTCACTTCAGAGGAGAAATCAGTTAAATAAAGGAAGAAACAAACAAAAAGAAGAAACAAGGACAAAAAGGTCTTCATACGCAGACAAGGATGGGATCTCTGCACTATTTAATCTCATTCAATTCTTATGGGACATATATGCTGATCTGATTAATATTTTCTTTGTTTGCCTAGTAAACTGTAGTCTTAGGTAACAAAACAGATGCCTCATTACTATATGTGATGTGTAAAACTGCTTTTATCTATGGCATTCATGTTTCTATAATGAGCTCAAGTCTGACCCAGAACTACAAACTCCAATTGGCATCAGTAGGAGGTTTGTGGTCCAAGACAGCAAAGGTTTCAACCTGGATATATGTTATGCAAAGACCTCAAATAATAGGTCACAAAGCCATATTTAACCCAGATATTAGAAGGAAAGAAATCATGTGAAAGAAGGTCACTGTCACAGCTAAAATGAAACTAGTATCTCTACAGAAATGACAAGGTGCTCTGTAGGTGTGCTATCCCTTGCTTGTATCTTTAGATTCTGACTTTCTGAAAGAGTTTCAAAAGTCAGATGATACTTGAGGTCACCCTCTAACATCTGAATGCATCTCTGCCCTTTTAATGATGACTTCCCTCTCCAAATGCTAAATGTACCATTGCTGCCCCTGTTCTTAAGTAGCATTAGCCTTCTGCTTTTATAATGGTAGTGTCTGAATTACAAGTTCCTTCGCCTGTCATCACTAACAGGAACAGAAAAAAGTGAAACAGGGCATTAGTCCTGTGATACTCCTCCCCATGATATTTCACACCCTTGCAAATCACAGATCTTATGCCTGTATTACCCCAGAAGTCAGTGAGTTTACAGACAGATATAAATCTATCATGCACCACCCCTCCTACTGCCCACTCACTCTGGCCAGTCTTACTGGCACCTGTGTGTCATGATGATGAAATAATTTTGTCTCTCCACAACATAGTTAATCCAAAATCACAGCTGCAACCTGCTATCACTATACCACAGGTTACCAACAAGGTTAGCCACAGTGGCTCTTTGGTTATTTCAGCTGTTAAGGAACTTCTCTGAAGTTAAACCAGACAGAGCCACTGAGCAGTAGTGTTCACGTAAGTCTGAAAATCAGACCTGAGCTAATTGACAGTTTGTAACAGCTCACAGTTTGCCCAATGTGTACAGATCTTTCTATCCTGCAGATAGATATTTCTATGATTTTGAGGACTGAACAAGACTTGATATTTAACAAACTGTTGCTGTATTTTATTATTTTGCTTGGTTGGGCCCAACCTCATCTGTTGAAAATAGCTTCTTCAGCATAAGGCCTTCCCAGGATTAGCAGGCTGGGATTATTTAAAAAAAAAAAAAAAAAATCTTTCTCACGACTGAAGAAATTTGGAGGGGGGAGATATGCTAAAATAACATTTGATGTCTCTTTCATTAAGTATTACAAAGCAGGCATGCAAACTATAATTAAAAACAGAAAAAAGTGAAGAATGCTTCTTAAAAAAAACGAACTGGAGTGTTCACCATAGGTTTTCCCACTTAACAATTAATTTATTTCACTTTTTAAATAAAGCTATGCTTAGTTTTTCACTGTAAACTAACTATGGCCCAGAAAACACAGTTAGGACCATGTAAGTGTATACAAAGTGGACAGTTTCTGTTACTTCTGGAATATTTCTTCTCAAGATGACTGTTTCCTAAACATTGCAGTGACACAGCTACAAAGACTTGACACTCTCAGCTCAACTGTTAATTTTACAGTGTGACATTTTGTCCAGCAGTTACTGGGAGCTTGTTGGCTAAACTGGTTTCTAGAGTACAGTTCAGGGGTCAGAATTCACTAGAACTTGGCTGCTGAAAGTGAGACATAATGTCACTTACTTGCTCTGTGCATTTCACTCCTAGCAAAATACAGATTGAAGCACTGAGAAAGAAATGCAATGTTAGGTGAAGTTTTAATTATCGATATCATTGTTTGGGACATTTGGGGCAATAAATGAAAAAGTAATTCAGCACCTTGAACCAGGTCTTGTTTATTCCATTTCCTTTCAGGTTGAATAAAATTTTTTGTAATGTTCCCATTGCCCACAATATCTTTGCTTTAACAATTTAATTCTGCTTGGAAAACAATTCCTTTTCTCCATTTAAATTTTTTTTTTTACCACTATAATTTTCAAAATGTAATTTACTATATGAACACTGGTTTCTTAGAACTTTTGTTTGGACTGCCGTATAAAGGTGAAGGATAAGTTAGCATCACAGCAGAGAAGCATTCTTCCACAGTAGAACTTCCTTAGAAGGCATTACAAAACAGGCAAAACAAAGTCTTATTTCTCAGACAAAGGAGGTTAAATCAGAGACAGTGTACTCCAAGGGAAAAGAAAATGAACAGAGAATTTGAAATCCTGTGCTCACCCTGGGCTTTAGGCGAGTTCCAGTAAGTTTTCTCATTTTGTCTCTCCTTTAGCTTTCTAGCTTTCCTATATAACTACCTGATGGAGGGCCTGGTTCCTACTATGTCTTTATTAACATTTTGTTAATACAATCTTAATTACAGCTCTAGTCTCCAAATCTTAAAATAATATGAATAATAGAAAAAAAAATCCACCTCTGTTTTGAAATAAAACATTCAAAACTACAATTGTTAGGAAAAAGTCCAATTTGAAGTGTGAAAATAAAAAGACAGATGAAGCAAAGACCACAAGATGTTCTACAAGCTGGTGAACTAAAGAAGCTAAACCCTGTAAATCCACTGCACTGTGATTATCATCCAGGTCTTCTGTTATCTTGTGCCAGCCTCACTGGGTCACTTCGCCACTCATGCCAGTGAGCTCAGAGCTAAGCATGTGCTTGCCAAACCACCCCACTGCTCCCTTTCAGAATAGCTGTGGTTGCAGATACAACTGACTTAGTGACAGCTCCCCAAAAACACAAAGCCTGTGTGATCACACTGGCTCTGAGACCACCGTGGCTTATTAGTGGCCAGTGGGTTCAAAAGTTACTGGGTGGAGGAGGACATAGACATGAAAAGACAGGACCACCATGCATAATTAGTTAACAAAGGAAGCCCAGCTGAAATAGTCAGAAAATAGCAAGTCCTGGGCAAAAATTTAAGAATTAATTCCTGCAAGTACTGAGAAGTACATCTTGCTTACTCTCACTTTCTGCATATTAGCCAGGCTTCTCTATATGGTTATGAATTCAGATAACTGGATCATTATTGTTTGAGCAAGTGCCAATTTTGGTAAAACAAATCCTATAAATCATCTGTTTATGGAAAAACATAACAAGATATCAAACATGCAAGGAGGAAAGTACCTGCCATTTCAGACAATAAAAGTAATATGGTTTTATTTTGTCTGTGTTTTATTTTCAATACTGACCAAAGGTATCACATTCAGAAGTGCA
>NW_009945010.1:0-26187 GCF_000696875.1 Nestor notabilis | reverse complement strand
AGGAATGCTTAACAAAGCAAACAAAAAGCCCTATTTCTTCAGTACTTAAATTATAATCAGAAATGCTGGAAAACTTCTGACAGAATTTGTTCAAATAAGATTTCCACCAATTTTAAAGCAAGATTTATATCAACATAGATATGTATGCCGTTTTGTATGAACTTCTGAAACCAGTCTCTTATTCTAACACCCCAAATGGTGATCAGTACTACCCAAAACTTCCATTCTGGTAGTATGATATAACCAGGGAAGAGAGAGTAAGCTTACAAATTTTTAGTAGGCCAGAATAATTTCTTCTCAATTTGCAGAGTATGTAGGTGAGACACTTGGTCTTTATCCATGACTGAGGTTTCAAGATTTAAAAATAAATATGTGCAAGAAAGACTGCTAAATATAATGTGTACTGCAATAGCATTTATAATACTTTCAATTATAATTTTAAAAATAAATATTATTAACTTGAACAGGATGCCTGTGGTGATGCTAAACTGAGGAAATAAAAAGTTTTCAAATGGCATTACACTTTAAAAGACAAGGATTTCTTTCTGTTCCAGATTATTTGGCTTAAAAATGTGATTTATATCACAACAAAACAATTAGATATTGATATTCCTAGCTGCTAACATATACAAAGTTGTAACATTTCATTTGATATATTAATTATGATTTTTTGATTCACCAAATCATCCATCAGCATCCCATAAACCATTGGCTTGACTGACTAAAGATCCTTAGTTTTTAATAAGCCTATAAACTATACTTAAGCTTCCTAGACAGCTCCTCTCTTATCTTGTCAGTGCTTAATGCGTTTTCATATCCTGAACAGCAGGAGCAAAACACAGTCAATAGAAGCTAATTACAAAAAGCCTATTGGCTATTTAAGAGCATAACATCATGTTCTTTTATTCTGTAACTTCTTTGTAGTTTATACAAAGCCAGCTCTTGCTGTTAAGAATATATGAGTGATTGTTGTTTGGTATAAAGTAAAAGTAATTCTAAATAACTGGTAGCAAACTCTGAAACAATTTGGCCGAATGCTTTCCTGTTGTAAAACACCAAATTTCAGTGAGTGAACACTTGATCAGATGTGAAGTGACCAGATGAAGAACAAAAACACTTGTAACATGGTTAACCCCATGAAGGAAATTAAGTTTAAAGCTTCAGAAGACAAGAAAGTAAGTAAATAAACAAGCTACAAAGCTTGATGAAGATGACAGGATTAACATGAATATGGGCACATTTTTTGGTATTCTTTCCAGTCCCTTTGAAAAGACATGCAGGTAGCTTGGTGTACTCAGAATAAGCCTTTTGTAAAGAAATTACTGTTTATAACAAACTCAAACTTTTCAGGAAGAATTAAGATGAGGGTTATATATACTGTTATATTGACCCTTCTCTGGTAGTTAATAGTTAAACTAGATGCATTTTGAGAATTGCACATGAAAAGTAAAATACTGGTATGGAACTAAATCTCACTGCTCCATATCAAATCACAACATGCACACCAAAACAGTAGTCTCTCCTCATGGAAAATCTACTATAAAACCGAAGCATAACTATGTTTATAAATTGTACTAACAAATAACTTAACTATAAAGTATTATTATCATTAAAAGTAAAGTAGACCTAAACATAAATACAGATTTGAGGATTTTCTTCTATAATTGCATCATGTTTCACTTGCTAATGACAACAGAAGGCGAAAGTGTACTCTCAGCGTGCAATTCGAAGACTGCTAATATGCCAAAATGGTGTATCTTGCATATATCAAGGGAATTTAATCTTGAGATAAGTGCCTACCCAGAGGAATAATTTACTTTCACTGGATTTACTACTAGTAAAAACAAATAAAACTAACACTCTTCCAATCTGATGTGGCTATTTTCCTCTTGGCATACCGATATTCCTTATTGTAAGAGCTCTGACTTGGACAGTGTGTCAGGCCAACCATTACAATATTACAGCAACAGCAAACATGGTATTGGGATTCTAGGAACTATTTAGTCCAAATCAAAACCACTGCAAAAACTGGTGGGCCCTGCCAGCCCTGCTCTGGCAACTCATTGCACTTCTAGGGAATTTGGCTTTGGAATGGGTTTAGCTTAAAATAGTTCCTCAACATCACCACCACCCTCCCAGCTATAATTTTGACCTTAGAGTGAGTGTTTCTCTACCCCAGTTCACCATGTCACTACCTGAATATCTGTGTTGACACAAAGGATGGCATGAAATGAGGAAACAAGCAGCCAAAGGTAGAAAGGCAAAAGCAGTACTAGACAGCTTATTCCAGTGTAACATTCTCATGGATCTATGAGTCCTTTTCACTTGTTTATCCACCGTCTCCTTCTAGCTGAGCACTTAAATGAAATGGTATTTCTAGCTGCATAGAGCTTTTCTGAGCTCTCCCATCTTCATTCAAGCCTGTGATTCCACATTAGAGGGAAGTGTATGGTTTTACTTCTAAAATTTATTAGTGTGCACTCATCGCACTATATATGCATGCACAGAGAGTATCCACAACTCAGACTTAATAGTGAAGGTATTTTTGGAGTATTTCAGGACTGAAGAGTTGTGGTTATTTGGTTCTGAGAGGAAATAAAACTGAAATCTTGAAAACTTCTCCACATTACCCTCTTCAAGTAAAAAATTGAAGAAAAGCTGACTGAATCCCATACCGCACACCTTCAGGGCCTACTCCATACTGTTTATTAGCTTAGATGTAATCAATGAATCATTCCCCCAAAGTGGTGGAAAAATCTTCTCTTGTTGATAGCTAATGTTGGTTTACAGCTGAAATAGCAAGAAAGCAGAAATTCATTTTGACCACACACATGCACAGACACATGATCAGGTGACAGCAAGAGAGTAGATGAATAACTTGAGTTACATCATGGATATTTTTCAGATGATTATTGTTATTTTTATTGTCAGAAAGCCAATGGAAACTTCCTATATCAGCTTTACTTTCCAGACATTAATTATTTTGATTCTACCATTGGACTAATAAAATGAGACTATGTCATTTTTTATTTCCTCTTCATGAACTTCTAAAAGATCCCAATTCCTTTCTGTTTTCTCATTTAGTGCTGGCAGAAGAAAGCTATTTAAAAAGACCCGTTTCTAGCTGTTTCTGTTGAATTGCAGCTATACTTATCTCCTATTCCAAATTACCAGATGCTTTCCTTTCAGCTTCCATTTTCACAATTTAGATCTAATTAATTATCCACATAAAGGAGACTTAGGACAGCATATCTATGGGTTGCCTAGATGTCTAGATACACAAATGCCTTGACAAATGCTGATGCTACCAACAAAGCATTCTCTTGTCAAATTCTCCATCAGGTCACTGATTTATAACAAGCTAGGCAGGGATGAAGACAGTGGGGCTTAACACACGCCTTGACATCCTGGTATGAAATCATGAGTAGCAGTATCAGTATTCCCCAGTATCAAAGCATCTATTATTAAGTACAATATTCTTTGTGTACTACTACCAATACTTAACTTGGCAATGGGTCTTTTTCTTGAAGTGTTGGTAAATAATATTTTCTGCTTCTTCTCTGTCTACACTTACAGGCAACATCACCATTATATTAACCAATTAGCAAGTGTCTCAAGTTCCTCCTTTGAAGAAAATGCTGAAAACAGTGCCTTAGGATATTTCTTATTTTTATCAAAATTATTATACCTAAACAAGAGTTGATATTCACAACAAGACAATATGAACATACAGTAGCAATTTCCTGATATTGCTTGTACTTCTGCTTAAATGTCACTGCTCTCTGGATAAATGCGTAACTATTCAATTCTGATTAGGTTATAAAAAGGTTACCATTTTTTTCCAACCAATCAACAGTTAGTTCCACACATGAACAGTTTATACATTTGTAATTTAGAAAATTTTAAATTATGTTGTTTTATGAACTATGCTTATAAAGGAAACAATTACAGTATTCATATGTATTTGAAGACTTAATACAGAGAACTTCAATGCTCGCAGGAGTCTTGTATCCACATAAACAGAATACAATATAAATGGATACATATTATTGTATTAATATATTCATTTTAACTATTGTAACTTTAAAGCAGCACTATTAGCTGCTTTTAATTATCATATCCTCTCCATTTCATATTATTAATTTTTCTTATAATTAGAGGTAGTTCAAGAGCAATTACAATATTTATCAAATGGATAAGCCTTTATTCCTTGCCATAGCAAAATCAACCTGTTTGTATTTTTCTTTCCTGTCTCCCATGAAGTTCTGCAAAACCTTGCCAATATTTGAGCCAACAGCAATTGTCAAAGTGACAAATTTCTTTGAGCAACTCTATCAAATCCACCAGACTCATTGCTTTCAGCCAGGGTGGAAGAAGAAAAAGGAAGAACAGATTTGGGGTGAAAAGTTCAGGTGAAATTAAAATTTGTCCTGGCATATTTGGGTTTCACTGGAGATTTCTAATACATTTATTCACAGTCTTGAAGGTAGTTATCCTTGAAACAACACTGAATAAATGAACTGGTTAAAGTCCTTTTTGAAGTTAGAAAGCTTAATAAACTCATGGCCACACAAACATGTGAGGCAGAGTAGATGCTCCAATACAGGTGCCCCAACACAGAGGTTTGTGATTTAGTCAAGCACTTCCCATTTTTATTGTTATGAGATTCTATTTTTAATACTGATCCATATAATAGCAGGCACACACAACAGTTTTGAATTGTTTACTATTAACTCTTTGTTTCTAATTAGATGCAGCTCGATGGAGTGGTAATTCCTCAAGAGAATTTATGAACTTCAGAAGTAATTAAACCTTTTTCAGTTCTATTTTGCTCTAATGTATGGTACAGAGACCAGTACACAGAAAGAAATCAGTTGGAGGAAAAAATAAAATGGAAATCTTAACTGCTGAGGCCCAGGAGAAATAGCTGAAAGGCAGGAGTTACAAATTAGTTAATAGAAAGATAAATTTTCACCTGAGGATAAAGCACTGAGGACGCTGCTCCTGGAATAGCATGTGGTAAGCTCTTTCAGCACAGGAAAATATATGTGGAGGAAGTGAGGAACACAATTTTCCACAGTTACTTAAATAAAGCTGGGTGACCTGAAAAATTGTAGAAAATTAACATGATCAATACATTTCAAACTAATTATATTTCATCCTCCTAATCCTGGGCCTTTCGTAAAGCTCACTAAGCATTATGAACAGAATCTCTGTATGTATGTAAGTAGCACCATTACAGTATATATGAAGATTTTAATTAAAGAAACAGAGCTGTAAGCGTAGATCTAAATATCTAATAGAGATAAAAAATAAACATAACTAGAGGGCTCAACAATACTGGTCTGTGCACTGAATAAAACAAAACCTAGTAAGTTACTTGTTTATACCTCATGTCTATAGTTCTTCAATGTCTTGACTTCAAAATCTTACAAAATTAAGTAAGATTATCCCATGAAAAGTTAAAATTGAAATCAAAGGCTTAAGATATAAGCTAATTCATTTATGACATGTCAGAGCAGTCGCCCACAAATATTCTCTCTGCAATATAGAATATCTCTTGTGGTACACATAGGGGACAACATGTACTCTCCTTAAAGCTTAAATATGAGTAGAACTGATTATCTCCTACTTAAAACCCTAATTTTTTTCTGAGGATATCCTGATGTTCTTTGAGCTAATATCAAGCAGATTTTATAAAAATTATATAAATTCCTAATACCTACGATTCCGTTCTTTCAGATTAAATACATATAATAAAGAAAATATAGAATGTGATTTAGATAAGATTGTGAGCAGAAACACCATACCATTTTACAAATATGCTTAAATAAATATTTTACCTACCTTTTTATATGGTTTTTTTCAGACATTTTCATGGGTTTAGAAAATTAACACAGGCTTTACAGAAACCTGCTGCTGGGGGACAACTGGAACACTGTGAAGTGTCTAGAATGATACTGGTTGCTATCACTTAACCAAATCACTTCCTTCCCATCATGTCTTGTTTTCTCTAACTATTCTAACATCCTTTCTACTACAGTGCCATCATGTATTTGCTCCGTTCTCTAAACTAATCAGGTGCTTATCACTCCTTCCTGTCCCATGCCTGTTATTTATTTAGATATTAAACTACTGAATATTGAGGCATCTACAATGCTGTGGCTGAATGAATTCTCCACAATACATCCCTTTTCTCATTCAGGCCTTTGAGCTACTAGGCTAAAGAAGATTAAATATACACCGATTCTCAAGAAATCACTTTGGAATATTGCAAAGAAGAAAGAGAAACCTTCACACACTTAATGTTCATTACATAATGTTGCAAAAGCTTTGCATGTTTACATATTTGCCTAACATACCAACTTCAAGTATGTATTTGCCCTAATTGGTCACAAGTAAATTCTGCACAAAACGTAACAAAGCAGGATGACCATAGCATAAGCACTTCTACCAACAGTTACTTTTGAAGTGGCATCTGAGTGTTCCTAGTAGAATAGTGCTACTGTGGTGTATAGTGTAGTAGTATGCTCTATTTATGTGTAAAAATGCATTGATATTATCACCTTGCAATTGCATTGAATTGCATATGAAGCAATGGATATGAGTGTCCATTAACATATGATCCTTTATGGTATTTCAGAATGAATAATTGCTTAGAAAAATATTTCAGTAGAATTCTATTGGAACTAACTGCAGGAGATCAGTGTAGGATAACAAAATAAAGATTGCTGAGGAGTTTTGAAAGTGTTTTTAAAAAAGAGAAGAAAAAAACCTTAAGTGTTGCTGTTACTGAAAAATGTACATTATAATCTTTTTATTGCTTCATCCTGGTTTTCAAAATAGTATCATGCCCAATACCTCTTCCCATTCTTTTATGGACAGCTAACAAACCACATACCTGAAACAAAAATGCTAACTAATGAGCCACATCGTATAGTATGTCAGTGTCTACTAAGGAATTGACATAATCTATTTTTATTATGTTAATATACAGACCATCAAACACTTACAGACTTCAATATTACACCAGCTAAGCTGCTGCAGTGCATTTGAGCATTTAAAAAACAGAGAAAACCATATTTTTTTGGTCATCTGGGAAACACCTCCCTAATGCGCAATACCATGCAGATAATAATGCTGGAATAAAAGAAGTGATCATCCAAGGTGATCAGAACAACTACAGGACAAAAAGTGTCTCATGATAAACTTCCCAAAATAGATCTAATACAGAGAGCTCAAGAGAAGATGCAGAAAACATTCAGGAAACATTTTAACATGTAAGCTTACCACCTAAACTCTTTTTCTTCACAGTTTCCTCTTAGTGCACAAAACCATGCAACTAATGCAAAATACACAGTGACAGGAAAAAATACCATCATCCAGAACCTTGGGGATGATGGATGATTTCCATTTCTAGAAACTAAATTTAGCCCCCCAACAGGAATATGCTGTTCCTGCCATTGAATGTCACAGTGTTTCTCTCAAATTTAGTACTGATACACACAAAGCCACGTGACACAGCAAACAGCCACAGATTACAATTTACTTCTCAAATTTTGCATCCTTTGCAACTCTTGTAAGCTGAATAAACATATTTGAACACTCCCTAACACAACAGGGAGCCTGATCTCTGTGCAGTAATGTGATCCCAGTGCATCAACAAGAAAATAACTGGGGGGGGGGGGGGGGGGGAAAGAGGGAGAGAGGACAGACATGACACACTGACACACAAATTAACACTTATGCTAACATGCTAATGCTATGTCTCTAAAATGGCTAAGTGAGGATGAAGGAGAGATGAAACATTTGAATTTATGTTAGTCCCACTGATCTACAGTCTACTTAAGTTAGTATCAGTGTGTAGGTACTGAAACAATAAGCCCCCTGTAAATCATAGGATAATTAAGTCTGTCTCATAAGTGAAAGATGAGAAAGCTAACGGTACTACTATTCAAGAGAGAAACATCTGAAGCACTTCTTATGTGGCTTTATGCATATGAGAGTGCACACATGGACTCAGGTCCCCCTTGCCCATACACTGCCTGCACCCAACCCGAAACACCTCTCCTCTCTATGAAAGCCCTAGTGTAGTGCTAAGCTCCTGCTGAGCACTTCTCACTCATTACCTGTACAGAGTGGCCTGGTGTGGAGCACAGACAGACATTTTGAGCCTTTCTGTACTATTCAAGGTTGTCATCTCCATAATCATGTTTTGCGCAAGGGGGGTGTGAACTCAAACAACCAATGCATGAAGTATGCATTTCATTTCTGCAAGTTTGGCTGTGACAGAAACCACCAAGGTCATGTTATACACCAAGAATTATTTTTAAACAATAGGAAGTGCTACTTCTCATACAAAACATTAGCAAGATGGCTGTTTTACAAATAAGACACAGCAAAAAATAGTGGTATCTTGGAAGAAATTAAAAAAAAAAAAGCTAAAATATTAAAACTAATATAGTGTCAACATAAAAATGGCATATATGTTAGTTAATTTCATGGGATCGGACTGCCAGATGGACTTTATGAATCCACTGAAAAAGATCCACACTGTAACATTTTCAAGAGAGAATGCTTACCATGGTAGAATAAATAGGAAGTTCTTTAAATGGGTTAACAAGCAACAGTATATCACCAATGTAGGTCTGGAAAAAGAAGATATAATTGCTTTACTAAGTAATAAATTAAATCTTTAAGGACGATAACGGTTTTCTTCCAGAAGGATTTTCGGCAAAGCCTCTTAAATCCAGCTATCAACATATTAAACATGATTTTCAAAATCAGAGCTTTTAATTTCATAACTTTAAATTGAGGTCTAAAATTACAATTCAGACAGCGTTAATTATTATTTTTGTAATACAACTGAGTTATTCATACTGGAAAATTATGCACAGAATTGCACTGCATATATCATTGGTAGATTATTTGAAAGTTCATTTGTTATTTACCATTCATTGAACTACAAAAATGTGAGATGCCTACCACATAATCAAATTCCAAATGCATTTTTTTATGGGATAGATAACATAATTTAGAAATACTATATTGTTTACCCAGAACTGATACATTAAAATTTGTTGCTTGTGGAATAAGATAGAGCAATTGATACATATGAAAGTATTTCTGCATGTGTATATGAACATATGTACATGCATATGGAAAAAAAAATCCTGGCTATATTAAAAATAGCGAACCACCAACCAGTTGCAAAGGTGCCAAGATTTTATTATTTCATATTTAACACTTGTATGTGAGCATAAGACTGTAGGTCACCCCTGCTGCTATACTTCTCACTCCATATAAGTAGTTGCTGCTTTATTATGCTGTTAGAATGCAAAAATGCCAGACCTCTGACTCTGAAGAGGTCAAACCATCATGAGAACAGCCCCAGTCATGCTGCCTTTTTCAAAATGAAGTGTCTTGATTTGGGGAAGTGGAAAATATTGCCTTTCATAGTAAATGCACTATTTTTCTTCTGAAATGCAGTAATTTATTTCCTCTCTCTCACCTACTCTGACTTCACTGTTGGGCTTTTCTGCTGAACAGAACTTTATTAAGCTTCACAAAACATGAAACAGGAAACGTTCAGTGCTAAGCAGAATTTTGGTTTGGAATTGGAGTCCAAGGACTTTTCCTTCTAAGTCTGAGAATCAACTCACTCAAAGATGCAAGCATTTCCAGCACTGATGCTGACACTCTGCCAAAGTACAATGGCTGCTATTGAGCAGAATATTAAGAATCCCTGCCTATAAATTTCCATAAGCTAAGAAGAATGTCCAAGCAGGGTATGAGACACCTTTAGGTGAAATCTTCAGTATTTTAATCTAAAAGAAGACTTTATTTTTATAAATACTAAGTTTCTGTGGATCCTCCTATGAATCCTCAGTTAAAGTTATCTGTGTTTGGCATCTTCGAAAGTGGGATAAAGCAAAATAAATACTCATAATAAATGAGATTTTATCCATGATTCTAAATACCCAGAATTTTTATCATTGAATGCCGTAACACCCAGAATTGAAGTTCCCATAATTTCAAAGGTATTCACAGCAACATGCCAGTTCCCCATATTCCTTTAGTCTAAACAGTGCAATCAACTTACACATTTAAAAACAATTTGCATGTTTCACATTAACATGTCATTCAGCTGTTCAGTAAGTTAGAAATAAATTATGAATAAGATATGAACAGGGACACAAAAATTTCCAAGTACAGATTTTTCTCCAGAAGTAATCTATACCTAACCACATGCCTCTCCAGTTTATTATGACATAACCAGGAAAATCTGCTTTACAAAAATCTTATTATAATTATTTCTTTTGGTATCTAGATGATTAACATTACAATAGAGAAAGTGATCTCTGTAATAAAACAAGAGATAAATCTCCCATCCTGAATTCTAAGCTTTTAAAATCTAAATTTCTTTTAAATTTCCAGTATTCATATTCTCTATTAAAATTAAGATGTTAAAGATGGAAGGTTTGAGGAAGATTACATGTGCCCATCGATTTTTGACAATATACTTCCTCTATGAAATAAACACACATAAATTGTATCCAAATTTATCTGAAGTGTTAATCCATTTTTATTTCTGCTTCCCTATATAAACTTGAGAAATAGTGAGGCTTACACACACATGTGATCATCCATTTAAATATTAGTCACAAGTCCAGGTTACTGTCCAGTAGTTATGACAGTAATCCTGTTTTTCCTATTCTATCATTTGCTCTTTTTTGAAAGCTTATTGTTAATAGATGAATAAGAACTCACATATATCTGATTATTATTGAAACGCTTCTGAATCTCATAAAGCAGGCTGCTGTCTGTTAGCTCACTCAGAGAAGCCAGGTCATCATTTGGAGCTGGAGGCATTAGCTTTATCTAGAAAACACAAAGAAATAAAGCTACTTCACAACCAATCATTCTGTACTGCAATGTTCTAAACCCTCCAAAAAAGTCTAAACTTTGATCATTAGAATTTGTAAGAAAAAAAAGGATTAGGAAACTGAAAAGTTGTCACTCCTCCCAAAAAATCACACATCATTATTCTTAAGCAAGAGAAGAACAAAAACAATATTATCAATGTTAAGGTGTATAACTGCATAAATCTGATGGGCTCTTAAGAACACAGACCCCTAGTAGAGTGCCATTTACTACTCCTGAACCCATAAAGATTCCCAGCTCAAATGCAGTTCTCCTGCTCTCTTCATTAAATGTTCATGGCAAAAGAAATCAAGACTATAAAAGTTAGTGCACTTGTAAACTATTTATTGTCCAGCATTTAACAAAGCTCTTATACTACTCTTCATCATATCAGATTTAAAATTTTATTACAATTTTTCCTTTAGGATAGAAGGAAGTTAGTAAGAACTGGGTATCATGTTGTCAAGGAGACCAGAAGAGATTCAGAAGCAGCTACTTTAGCCAAAACTGATGAATAAAATGAGTTTAACTTTTTTGAGATTTAGAAGGAGTAACATAAACTCTGTGAGGCAAAATAAATGCTAAGGAAAAAAAAAAATCCAAATGACTGAATAGGAAGAAAAAACAATAATGGAAATCTGATTAAAGACAAAATAAACATTGATACATTAAACTGTGTACTTATAAATCCTTATCTACACTTAAAATGCAGGCTGAATCCTTTTTTATGTCAGCTGAAAGAAAACCACTTTGTGTATTAGCAGAATACCTAGAAACAGAAACTTACCATGTGAATGATGGTAGAATTATATGAAATGTTTGTTCAGGGTTAACTAAAATACTCAATGTCTACTTTGAGAATGGAAAATGAAGATGAAGTTTGTTCTTTCTATTGTTCTGCTTAAAATGAAGGCTTGGAAGAAAAGCAGATACTGCCCTTTTTTGGACAAGTCAGCACCCTCAACTTCTGGCAGTGGCAGGAATTCAGTGACAGAAGCAACAAGTAGACTGGGACATTTTGGAGGGAACATGGAGTGTGCTTCTAGCAAGGAGAAGACCCCAAAGATTATGGATACTGGTACTTAATATCAGGGATCTGGTCCCAAACTACTGAACTATTGTTTCCATATGTTCAAGGTCTAGGTCAGAAAACATGACACTCTGGGTTCTTTTCCTACATTTGTCAGAACTTCACTGTGCAATATTGCTGAAGAATTTAATCTTAATGAAGTAAGACTAACAATCTCTCTTGTCTCGATGTTTTGAGATTCTTGAAACATGTACATACTCATTCACATGAAATTTTTAGGTGACCCATGAGCAAACACTGGGAAGTTTGGTTTTTTTTTTTAGCAGGATTAACTTCATATGATTTTGTATCTTCCTGAAATCATGTATCTTTGACCCTATCGGTATTTTTCTCCTAAAAATAGCAGTACTGAATACTTGTATCAAAATATTCATTGAACAGTCATAAAACAAATAGCATTTCTTACTCTTCTATTTTACCAAGAAGAAACAAAAATGCAGACCAGACATCACAATAGCAGACATCACTAGCCCTTATGACATAAAGCAAAATCTTGTTTTTTTCTGTTTAAATATTTCACCAGCTTTACCTTTCACAGTCCTCATCTCAACAAAAAATGTACTCTAAACTGGTGGACACTTTCAAAATGTTAGTCTGACTATTCTCCTTTTCCTTGTGTAGTTAAAATGCTTTCTTAAAATATTTTTATTTTCAGGACATACACTGCAAACAAGACAAACATACACAGCTTGCCTGCCATATTTGTCTGTCTACCTAGCTTAGAGGTTTATACCCTACAACATTAAAGTGAACACAGATTTTCTGTCACACAAAGGATTTTATTTCTTGCTCTTTTTCTTTTTAATCATAGCAGTTGGATGTAAGCTTGGCTAGAAAATAAGAATTCCACTTGGCAAAAAAAAAATAAAATTAAATTGCATTTTGACATTTGTTTTTGATGATGCACAATGTAATAGAACAAAATGAACAAAAGAATTCCAAGAACTTTTTCAAGTGTCTTGCAAAGGGAAAGCAGGTGAAAGACAGAAACCTGTGGCCCTCTTCCCTTATAGTGTGCTCACCTGGTATGAAGGAACAAAGCAGTCTTCACTATATTCCCTTATGTGCTACCAAAACTCAGAACACGTGTGCCACAGAATGAGCTTCTCTTAGAATCACAGAATCAACTAGGTTGGAAAAGACCTTTAAGATCATCACGTCCAACTGTTACCCCAGCACTGCCAAGACCACCATGAAATCATGTCACTGAGGGTCTCATCTACACCATTTTTGAATGCTTCCAGGGATGGCGATTCTACCACTTCCCTGAGCAGCCTGTTCCAATGCCTGATTACTCTCTCTGTGAAGAAATTGTTCCTAATATCCAGTCTAAATCTCCCCTGGCACAGCTTGAGAATGTTACCTCTTGTTACTTGAAAGAAAAGACCAACCCCCACCTCACTACATCTTCCTTCCAAGTACTTGTAGAGAGCAATTAGGTCCCACCTGAGCCTTCTCTTCTCCAGGCTAAACAACCCCAGTTCCCTCAGCTGCTCCTCATCACACTTGTGCTCCAGACCCTTCAGCAGCATCACTGCCTTTCTCTGGACCTACTCCAGCAACTCAGTATCTTTCTTGTAGTGAGGGACTCAGAACTGAACACAGTGTTCAAGATGTGGCCTCTCCAGTGCTGAGTGCAGGGGGATGATCACTGCCTTGGCCCTGCTGGCCACACTTGCTGATACAGGCCAGGATGCCATTGACCTGGGCTGCCTGGGCACAAGTTGGCTCATGTTCAGCAGCTGTCAATCAGCACCCCCAGGTCCTTTTTTGCCAAGTAGCTTTTCTTAATCTATCTCTATAAAAATTAAACCTATACTAGGCTGGACACAAATGCCTTAATTTAAAATAAAAGGGTTTGGATTTGAGCACTGCTCTGGGATTCTCCATGTTTTCTGAATTGCTTGCACACTCGTTGCACATTCTTGGCTCATACCAGCTAAAACTCCTGCAGATAACATGTGGATATCATTTAGATCATATGTCAACAGTTATTTCCCACAGGCTGTTTGGGCATGGCCTCATATTTGTCTTATGGATGTGCACTGTCCCACCCCACATAACCTTTTGCCTAAAAAGGTTCTGGGTTTTTTTAATTTCATAATCTAGGTATAGCCAAAGATGTCAACAGATGGACGGTTACAAACGTGAAGTTAAACTCCAAGTAAGGGAATTGAAATCTCTTCACCAACTGTTTTTTTCCTATGAAGTTTAGAATTTAGTGATTTAGCATTTTCTACCAGACTCTGGATCAAAATTCACAGCTCAATGAGCAATTAAATCATACAGAAAAAAACCCTCTGAATGCATTAAGCTCACAACAACCAATTTTACTTCGTAGTAAACATTCTTTTGGTTATGAATAACTTATTTCTGTGCACCTTCAAATTCTGTTCTGCTCATCTGTTTTTCTGAGCGTACAGATGAGTTTTCTCTGTTTTTTCACCTCAGTGTATTCATTTGGCTATCATACTGATTGCATGATGCATATTTTATGAGACAGAAGAATAGCCGTAAGTATAGCATAAGTTCCAATATAACTATGTCTCTGCAAGTCATTAGGTTTTGAGATTTTTGTAATGCTATCAATGAAGATTCCTATTTACTCATTTAAATTACATAAATAGAATTCTCATATAATATTCTCTAATGATTTTTATTTTCTTACATACTTATGTCACTGAAATAAGTAAGTATTCTAGCTCTTCTGTGTAATACTATGATGTACACAGTTGCCTTTTGTGTATGTGGTAAATGACACTGAAACAATCAAAAGGGCATCAGGGGATACTCTATCACTCAGTTCATATGGCCAACAATATGTAAACAAGAATTATAAGACAAAAGACAAAATATTTTTATATTTTTAAGACCCAATTAAGAAAAAGAAAAGATTTAATCTATATTTGTTTGTAGCATGAAGCACGTAATTCAATTCCAGGCCAGTAATTTCAATCTGCTATCAGAGAAATAGCCTTCCCAGCTGAGGGGAAGAGAAATTGCCAGCTATGATAAAATTCTGGAAATTATTCATATTGCTTTCCTTGTTTGGCAGCATAGACCTTGACATTACAGATGATCAAAGAACATCTTTTACCTAGGAAAAAGCAAAAGCTAATACAAGCCAAGAGAGGCTCCAAATGCTTTATCGATGTAGTCATTTGATCCCCATATCTATGCTTCATGTAATAAAAATCTTACTTCATGAGAAATAATGTTTTGTTAAGGCTCTTTTTCATCATTTTTGCAATTAAAAAACCTTGAGGCTACATATAAATTTGAGCTGTTACTTTTCTCAAAGCCAAAAAAGTTACAAGCTTTCTCTATTAAAAATGCATTTTTCATAGGTAATAAGATTAAATTTTGCCCTCTGATCCCACAATAAAGGCCTAATCTACATGCCATATTGCCTAAGAATGTATGATGTTTCTGACACAAAGCATATGAAATATCATGCTGATCTATTTCAATAATATATGATCATAAAATCCAGTAGTGACTCCAGGTATCCTATTGAAGAATTAAACAGAACATGATTACTTTGAGTGTAGTTTGGAACACAACTGGTAAGAATAAAAGATCGTGAAACTCATTAGAATTAGAATACTCAAGGGCAGGCATAGTGGGAAGAAGTTGTTTAAATCTTTCCTTTGGTATCAGCACTAAATAAACATTTTAATTCCAAAGTTGTGAAAAAATAAAAAAAAAAGTGTTACTTGGAAATATCATCTCTGAAAAATAATATGCACATATTATGTATATAAATACGGATATGATGCGTATATATCTACAGTTCAGAATGCATGGCAAGTAGTATAGAACACACTCCCTGTATTTCCAGGGTCACAATTATGTCACTTCACAAAAGGAAAAAGTTCATACTTTCATCTGTCAAAATATGGGAATTCTTTAGTTTACTAAACTTGAACAGTTTCCTGAAGTGAATAAACTGTTTACCCTCTTTTGTCTTTAAGCACTAAAGCTCATTAAGTCCTTACCAAAAGTTCTGTTAATCTATGGGGGTTTTTTGTTTGGTTGGTTTTGTGGGTTTTTTTTTTAAATGCAACCAGTAATTTAAAAACACACTAAAATAGCACAGTTTCTAACTTATCCCCTGCTAGTGCTGATTTCCCAAATAGGATTGTTCCTGTTCATTCTTCTCCAAGGGAGCATCACTCTTTATTCAGCAACTGCAGATACTGGGCAAGGTTTGTAGTTCTTACTGCTTCTAAAACTCCTCCTAGCTAATGCAGAGTAGAATTTCATAGAGTGTTTTCTGCAGAAATTTCTCAGCTAATAGAGCTAAAAGCGATTCACCATCAATTCCACTGTCTTGTCTTTGAATTGTAACTATTGTGGGAAGTTCCACTGAAGCATGATGCAAGAGCAGAAGTAAAATTTTTTAAAATCTGCCCTGGGACCCTGAAGTGACTCTAAATCATGGTGGAGGACAAAACTATCAACAAGACCTCTGGTTGCTCTTTCTCGCCTGGAACATCAGCTGTTCTTCTCCCAGTCAGTTTCTGCAAATGTTTTAGTGCGCAAAACTATAAGGCAAAAGTTTAGCTTCAGGATTATGAAAATCTGAATAACTTCAGTGTCCTGGGTTCGAAATCCAATGGGGTTTCCCCACACAGGTTTTTTTGCGGGAGAGTTACCCGGAAGGCCCAGATCACTGCTCAGGTCGGGCTGGGTATCGGTTGGAAGGTGGTGAGCAATTGCATTGTGCATCACTTGTGTTTATTGTTTTCTTTTCCTTTTCTCCTTTCAGTTTTATATTCTCTCCCCTTGTTGTTTCTCTTATCATTATTATTATTGGTGGTAGCAGTAGTAGTTTTGCATTATACCTTAGTTACTGGACTGTTCTTATCTCAACCCGTGGGATTTACATTCTTTTGATTCTCCTCTCCATCCCTCCAGGAGTGGGGAGGGGGAAGAAGGTGGAGAGTGAGCAAGTGGCTGCATGGTTCTGAGTTACCAGCTGGGCTTAAACCATGACATTTAGCTAACTCTGCACCAAAAGAGAATCAAGCAAAAGAAAGTATATATGTTCTTGTCCACACTTCTGTCAAACATCTAGAAGAAAGTGACAGTCTCAGCAGACCCTAGGCTTCCATTCTTTTCCTACAGTTATATTCCTCGTAACAGGACTACAAGCATTTACTTTTCTGACCAGCAGTGCTTCTCTTTTAGATTGACTGTGTTTTCATCACATCACTGCACAGTCAGCAAGGCCAGAAATTGTATGACATGAAAACAAGATGTAAGCCAAGTGCAAAACATTTTGTGGTATCTTCTGACTGAGTAGGGAACTTAGTGCACTATGGGATTCCAAAGCTGAGGAATTTCAGAGATTGACTCATATGATTGACATATGAACTCACTCATTGATCTCATATGATCAACATGCTCCTCTGAAATGCATTAAAAAAAAAGCAGTAGAGTGTGCATGCTTCTGCCAAGGCAGTTATGCAGGTTTTTATTAATTAAATGTAATCAGTATTTTGCTCCTTTGTCACGCTTCAAATTCACAGTAAATTAATTTAACGGAAATTCTCCCCTCCACACCCCAATTCTAAAGTGTGGGGGGAGGGGAGATTGTTTTTGGTTTGGGGTTGGGTTTTTTTTCTGTTTTTTTTAACGCCTAAATACTTCTGGAATATGTGTTTCCCAACTGCATGTAAGAGAAAATAAAATCCCTTGAACAAAAAACAACCAACCAAAACAAAAACAAAACCCCCTCAAACAATATTTAAGCCCTAAACATTCAAAGTTAGGGCATGCTAGTTTTACAAACAACACATAATTGCCTCCTTTTGCATTCACTATTCACCCTATATACTGAATGAGATTGTGATCCTGTGGAGAAAAGAGTATCAAAATAATCATTGCCTGTATTGTAATGCATTAGCACAAGAAAAGAAGTTTACACTGCAGCTGTAGATCTTGTAATTCCTATCTTTAAATTACAGTCACTTATTTTGCAACTTAATATTCCTTAGACACTATTATTGTTTTGCTGTCTTCTAGGTTGTGTTTCATTTTGGGTTGTTTTAACCTGAAGTAGGGGACAAGAGCACACTTTGGGCAGCACTAACAGTTGTCCCTCCCCTATTGTGAACATTTAATAGAATTTGAGGAGCCCTGAGCCCCTCTGACTGCCACAGCCCCAGACCTGCCACCCGTAGCTGTCAGGAAGCAGCTGTTTAATTTGCAGAGAGGGAACTCTTTGCAGGGCCAGACTGATTGCAGGAGGTGATCAAGGAGACAAGGTTCCACAGTGCAAATGATACTGCTGTGTAGTAAAGGGGAAAAAAATTACTGTGGCCTTCAGCTTCATTCACTTTACAATTTCCAGACCCAGGCACTAACAAACATTTCAAGAAACTGCATGCCGTTACCTGTTCAAGTTTGGTCGTAATGTTCACAGTGACATTTTCAGACGCACTGTCCTGAGATTGCTGCTTACATAAGCCTTTAGCTGCATCTTTAAACATGGTATCTTTCTCCAGCAAACTGTCTTGCTTGGCAATTGGTAAAGCCAGGGGATTGCTACAAAGAGAATTAATAAAGCAATTAGGCTCCTCCTGAAGATGTCAGACAAATAAAAGATTGCCAAATGTGCATGGCATGAACATGCAACTGAAATACAATTCAGGGCTGAGACGTGAGTTCCTGGTCCAAGTACAAAAAAGAAATTGGTGAGAAATAAAATGTTCACATAGGTTGGTCTGTTCCCAAAGACACAGAGCAAAACACTTTGATTTAAAATTCACCTTTATGCATATCTTTTCTGAAGCAGAACTGAGACAGCCAAAGAGAATATGCATGAGTCTGCTTTTGACAGTACTAGGCTGGCAAATCAATAGCCAATTTTGAAACTGAATTTAAAATACACAATTAACTTACACAATACTGTTCTGAAAAATCATGTTTTAAAATAATTCAATACAGATATTGCCATTGCGGTTAATAAAATTAAATTACACCACTTTTTAGCTTATTTTTAATCAAGCACTATCCAAGACATATTTTATGATCCAAAGCTCCTCTGAAATTGTGATATGCTAAATAAAAAATCAAACAAGCAAACAGCAGACTCCCGAAACTACTGAAATGATACAGAATACTCTTCATTCACATATAAATTAAGGCTGTTCTTACACACATTCCCTACTGGCACTTCAGACCACATCACACTTCTGAAAAACACCAGTGCCAAAATCTTGGATGATTTTGGCAGTGTTGCACATCCAGAGGAATTAGCAAGGAATGAGCCCCAGGAGTTGAGAACACAAACATATTATAAAAGAATTGTCTGGACTCTGACAGTGCAAATGACACAATCCCATGGAGTGTACCACAGGTCCTTGCCAAAATGTGCACATAATTTCTTTGAAAAGAATATGGGCTCAATGTGGGAATGCAGGAATAGCGTATTCCACTATAGGATAAAACCCGTATGTCAAACTTCATTTAAAAAAATCTCATTTTTACTCTAAATTACTTCAGTTTGATCACTCATTATAATAAAGCCAGGATTATACACTCAGTTGACTCAAATTAAGTGATGGAGTACCCATAGCTAATGCTGATTTCAATACAGGATGAGAACTGCTGTTGGAAACAGAACTGAACACAGTTTTGTTTCCAACAGTACATTTACAAAACACATAGCTTTAGAAAAGTGTAATTCTACGCAAAGACAAAGCACCTTCTAAGTAGAATTCATTGGAAAACAAGTCAAAGTAGTTTCCCATTGAATAAAAGATACAGGAATAAAACCTTTCTTTTGATGAAACCCTCTGTCATCAAACACTGGAAGAATTAGTTTCAACATTTTGTAATGGAATATACACAATATTCTTTCTAATAATGTTTTGCTTCAGACATTTTAATGTAAAATGTCTAAAGAAACACTAGTAAAAACAAAAATTTCTTGTTACTTTGATTTGATTGACCTAAGATTCTTTTGTCATATATTTGTTTATGTCACATGGACGAAAGATTCAAGAGCCAACTGGTTTTGCCTTTTTTCTTGATTTGGACAGAAAAGCTATTATTCAACTATTTTTGTGAACTTGGCAATTAGACGTCATAGAATAAGCTACATCAGTAATTAGGCTGTAGATGAAACAGCTGTGACACCCACAAGCAGAAATGACTAATACTGATTAGCATTTTACCCAGACTCAGAATTGAACAATATATAATTACTTTTTTTTTTTTCTTTTTGAGTAGTCTTTTGTTATTGTCCAAAACTGCTCAAATCCCTTAGGTATGAATTGTTTTAAAGACAAAAAGAAAAATATAAAGAAAAGCATAAGGAAAGTGAATTCAAATATTAAAAACTGATGCAGTGCCACTTACAGCTTTTTATTATTTAGGTGATAGTTCTTTGAAATTGTGAAGATTGATTTTTTTGCTGCAAAGTTAAACCTTAGCCATTTATTCTTACCACTCTCTGTTAACTATACAACACACATTAGAAATACTTCTTGAAGTTCATCTGTAAACTCCTCACAACTAACTAAACTTTTCAGATGTCACAAAAGAGAAATGGATTGTAAGTCACAGCAAGTGTGGGGAAAAACGCTGCCTGCTATATCCACAGATGCATTTTGAACTTAAGAGGACAATGATAACATGACTTAACAGGCGTGTTCCATGTACTGGCATACAGGTTGATAGCCTATAGATTATGTTCATTTGTGAGACATTAATAGGACTTTATGTGATGGAAATGCTGACACGTAATTCACATTACAACAAAAATGTGAAGATTACAAGAAATTAAAAATGTATTAAAATTACTCCAACAGTTCATTATGACTCAGGTGCAAGAAGACACTGAAAAATAAAAGAAAACGAAGTACAATGTTTCCAGAAAAGAGTGGCTTTTTAGAAAAATATTTCTATAAACATTTGTATGTATTTCTATTAGTCACAATATGAAGTCAAGCAATGTCATTGAAATTGAACTATAAGACAATAAGGGAAGATTTTATGTTAATGTAGGCAAGCAGATTAGCATGAACTGTCTTCTTCAATGAAAATTAATGGATAATTAATAGATAATTAACCACAAAGGGAGACTTAAGCCAAAATAATGTTGCGTAATAGACAGCAAAGAGAGTTACCTAGGGTAATCTTATTTGAACAAGGTAGGACTGTTGCTACTGGCACATCTAACGGGGAAAAAATCCTGCATGTTATATGGAGGAATAATAATTTTCATTTTACTGTGTATACACTATCATATATTGAATTAATTTGAAATTTTGTGGAGGGTTGTTTGGTTTTGTTTTTTAGGTAAACTGAGACGGTTGATATCCTTCAGCATGTCGTTGTTTTTTAAGAAAAACTCTAATACAAAAATACTGGGAGATGACAATTAAATAATTGGTAATCTTATCATCAATATTTGAAACACTATTGCAGCTTCTAAATAGGCAGATTTTATAAAAAGAATTATATCAAGGCAGATTTTGCAATGACATTTTCATGGGCTTTTTGAGCTTACAGCTTTTGTTGGAGAGAACTTCCATTACTGTAATTGTTCCACAGGAAATTTTGAGATCCTCCAAACAATTTCCAAACCAGGTAACATCTGTAAAACATCTGTAAAATGCATAATCTTGGAAATTTCAGTATAAAAATCTTTTGAAAGGTACATAATAGAAAATTCAGAATGGATTAAATACTAGAAGAGTGTTTGAAACCGCTAGAATAATTGAAATGCAAGTTGCGACATGCATGGAAATGCTCTGTAAGAAGAAAAATGTGTTTTTTTCTTCTTTTTTGTCTCGAACATGTTTATGTATATTTTATTTCACTTTCTCCTACTGATTTTGAAACATCTGCTACTATAATTAGTATTTACTTCCTTAAATATGTATCAGAAAATATATACTGTGAACAATCTAGCATTATTTTGACAGTAAATTCCTTATTGAGAGTGAGCAAGGCAGATCAGAGAGTACCAGCTGGGGCCAACCCACAACAGTTACCTTCCTAGTCCATGCCTCCTAAATCAGATACAAAAAAGCACTCAGTAGCTCAGCAGAAAAACTAGGAAAAGATATTCTAATACAATTAGTGCTTCACAACAACAGGAATTCATTTGGATTAATCCAATGCTTGCCTAAAGGAAACCAGGTCTGCTTGATAACCTAGCATAACACAAACATACTGACTGCTAAACGTTTTTCTACCTATGATACTGACCTTCCATTCATCTTTTCACAGTGTTCTTCTAGAAATCAACATTGTAATTTAATTGAAAACCAGCAAAATTAGGTTTGCTGACAGAGCACATGCTATTCATACTTGTTTGTACATAATTTTTGAGTCTGTTTTTGAATATTGTTCTCTTCTGAGAAATGGCCACAAAGCAATATGGCCACAACAGAGTTACATAATCTTTTGTCAAAGTTATCACCTCCGTTTAAACATGCTTCCTTATGTCAGGAGAGTTCATGGAGAATGGACACAATGTAGAACAAAGTAACAGTATATGTGGGTTATTGTTGTGCATTCCTCTTTGCAGCAATAAAAAATTTGGTTTGGTACACATTTTTATCCTAGCATATTAGACATTTATCCACAGACTCCTTTGACAGAACATGAAGGATGAAACTCTTTGCTTTCAACATTAGCCATTGAAGAGGTAAAAACTTTGTTGAAACCAGTCATCTAGTCTGCCTCTCTGATAGGTAGCCTGCAGGCACTCCGGAGGGTGATTCAGGGTACCTTAAGAGTATGTAGACTATAATTTGGAAGAACAACGTCGGTAAGGTTTTGTTTTTCACTATTGAACAAGCATGCTACCTCAGAACTGACACAACTAGCTTTGAAACAACACCTGATTATCAGGTGACTAAAAATTAAGATTAGTGGATTTCTTAGCAAAATGAAACTCTGCAAACAGTGTGGTATATTTCACTTACAAAATTCCACATTTTCAGAAGTGATAGCTGAGTCATGCATGGGCAAATACACTAATACTTTTGCCTTTCAAGAGCTCTCCCATCTCAAAATTGCTATCTGGCCAGCAGGTTTGCTGATACTCTCCTGCACTGACAGCTAGAGAGTGCAAAGCTCTAGCTTAGGAAGTCTCTAAACCTAAAATTGCTGAAAGTCTTGAGAGTGTGCCAATGTGGCATTACTTCAAGCTTACTGTATCCTTATAATTGCATCTGGGTTATTTGCAAAGTCAGTGCACAGGGCTAAACAGATCTTTGCTTTGACCTAGTACTGTGTTCTCATGTAGGCACCACCAAACTAGCTGCAGTCACACACTTGTTGCGAACAGATGTTGAAGAAGTTACTCAGCTAAATTCTATATGGAAATCCATTTTCTTTGTTTTTCCATTTAGTGAACTTTGCTTTTTGAAAACTTCCAGTGAATTTCTTCACATATAGCAGGTTTGTATTATTGTCATATACAGGGTCACTATATAGAAAACTCTCCAAAAGTATCTCTTTTTATCCATGTATTTCAGGAAGAAAAGAGTAGAGAAAGTTCTTTAGACCATTTCTACTGTAAGTCATGAATTCCAGAGGTTGATGGGTTTTACCACCAAAGAACATTACAGTATGTGCACTATGGCATACACTTCTAGAATACAAAACACATGGAAATGCACCATCTAGATGCAAGAACAACAAAAAATAAAGTTCTCAAAAAAAAGTTCTCTAAAATCTTTAAGAATAACTCTTTAACGAGGCATCATTGCAGAGTTACAGGAGTGACCTACCTTCTACTCCTGCTATTACAACTTTTGTCAATAATTTAAAACAAAGGTTTTCTTTATGTTTGAGAATCTAAAGGCCTTAGTTTCATGCCTCAAAATTCACATTTTTCAATTAAGAGACAGTTGAAGGCCACATAAATTTCTGGAGTATGATCCAAGTTACTGAAACAGTGGGTTAGTCTAGAGGACTGTTTATTTCATAAGGAACTAATGAATTAATAAGAAATTAGTAATTCTCTAAGCATTACTGTCCTAAATCCAACCATGTACACTAGTGGCTACAAATCACGAAACAGAAACAACACACTATGTTTACCATTCATGAAATATGCAATCTTTACTAAATATAAATATATCCCATGCAATTATGAACTCAACAGATTGATCATTTTGTGACAATTGCTCATTTCTTCCAGATTTTAATGTATACAAATACCTGCAGACCATAAATTATAACTATTATGAACTGGAAAAACTTCATGAGAGTTTGGGTTTGGGTTTTGTTGGTTTGTTTTTGGTTGTTTTTTTCCCTTATCCTCCAGCGATTGTTTCAGAAAAATTAACATCAATATTTGACAAGCTTATGCAACCAACATGCTTCAAATTTGGCCAAAACCGACAACTACATATATACCTTTTAAAACTCTAACGGATTACAGTATCCGGAAATAAGAATCTGAGAAATCAATGTCTTGCACTACCAAAAAACTGCAATTAATGTTTCATATCTATTTTACACCTCTTTTCACACACCCATTACAGTCTTCCCTTCAGATACAAAAAGATCAAAATTTACAGTTTAAGAAACAGATGGACTCTTCAATTCAATGCAAATTTTAAGTTCACACTTCTAAATTCTACTTAATTCCACTTGAATTTTAAGCAATACAACTCTAACTACAAATTTGTAACTGTTTGGAGCTGTATCATTTTATTTGTGATTGCACATATTATTTTTATTTCCAAGGGTTGTCCTTGCTTCTCTCATAGCAATGGTAGCTTTACTACAATACTCCTATCTACCTTCATAAAAGGTTGTTTGGGTCCACAGTATTAACCCCTAATAAATCTTCTAAGGCAACCCCAGATAATTTTACTGGCAATTATAACAATGTATTTTATTACTCGTAAATACACTATATTTATGGAATTAAGTTTGGCAAAAAGAGGTGGGAGATACAAACACAAAAGATTATTCAGTAGATTTCCAAGATAAAAGAGTTACTTAACCCATCAAATGGCACATAACCATAGATTCAGAATGGTTGTGGTTGGAAAAGACCTCTCGAAGGCATGTGGTCCAACCTCCCTGCTCAAGCAGGGACAAGTAGAACATGGTCCCAGGACCATGTCTGTGTGGATTTTGAATATCTCCAAGGACACACAGACTGGATTCACAGATTGACAAACACAGTTCAAATTATAATCTGTCCTCAGTGCATTACTCTTTAACAACAGAAACACTTACAGTTTATTGGAAATTGTGGGCAGATCATGGATAATCTCTTCATATGTCTCTTCTTGAGATAAAGCAGAAACAGCTAAGGGGTCTTTCATTTTTTCCTCCCAAACAATTTCAGCCTTCAAAAGCATTTCCTCAATAAACTCAGAAGCTGCAACATCTAAGATATCAGAAACACCAAGATATCAGACAAAGAAAACAGGGCAGAAAAGCTTCTTTAAATTCAACTCTCTAGACAAGACGATTAAGCATCCATCTAGATAAAATGGATTGCTCAAATATTGATCCTAAAATAATATTTGAAATTAGTGGGAAGGCAAAGGCAAAGTAAATTCAGTATGAAATTAAGCTGTCATTTGTAAAACATCAAAACTATTTTCCCTTGTAGTGAACCCAGTGAATTATTATTCAATAATTCAAAGGACTTAAGGAAAAAAACAACTGTTTTCAACTCTGCATTTCAATGCAAACATGTACTTAAATATTTTTTGAACCTTTTACATTTCTAAAAACTAGATTTATATGTCTTGCACATATGAAAGTGCTGAAATCAGCTGCGTTTGCAGACCAGAAATACAGTTAACTCCACTGTATTAAATATATACTAAATGTGGTTAGCTAGCTATATTGTTAGATGGTATAAGTTTGGTCCATAGCCTTTTATACAAATACAAACTGGAATGTATCTAACCACAAAAAACTTCTCTGAGGTTAAGTGTCATGAAGTTCCCTGTGAATGTATTCGTAGGTGGCATATTATTTGAAGATAACATAGTTTGCTTTATTATGCAAAGGAAGTTTCTCCTCACAATCTCTCAAATTCTACTTTCTACATTACTGGGTTTCTTCTTCATTTTATCCTATGCATAGAAGGTTGAACAACCATGTTTCTTCTTTTTCACACCGCTATCTAGCATTATCAGCACGGTGTTGGGACCTGTCTTGTTCAATATCTT
>NW_009945009.1:6384-21196 GCF_000696875.1 Nestor notabilis | reverse complement strand
CCCATGGCAGGGGGTTGGAGCTGGGTGAGCTCTGAGATCCCTTCAACCCAATCCAGGCTGGGATTCCATGCTTCCATGAATTTTACAGATCCCGGCAGCTCGCTCCCATGTCTTAACTCCATAAACCCTTTGTATTTCTGAAGGAGTAACTCGTAACACCTCAGTTAATGCCATATCCAGTAGGATGGAGTTCATAAATGCTCATTATAAGGTTCACAGCACTCCCTTGAAAACCAAACATATCATTTTACAAGCACAGTTATAAGGTTTGCTCTTTTCAAGAAGCCTTCAAAACCTGCAATGTTTTGGAACAATATCATTCTAAAATACCATTTCTGTTCCATCCTTTCAGCCCCTGTAATGAAATGTGCCACCTATTCCGGCTGTCACTGCTTCCAAGCCAATGACATTTCTGTATGATTTAGTTTGTAATTCTCTGACTTGTTTGATAGCTCCCATCATCTCATCTTGCAGATAAACGGTGCAGGGTATTGCCCCTGCGAGACACTAACAGCACGTCTGCTCCAGAGAGTATGTTTGATTTCATACTTACACTTTTACTCCTAAACCATCTGAAATCAGTTTCAGCGAGTGTCAAACAAGAAGAACAGGGGAAGGTTCACTTCGAGGCACCCATCACAGAACTCGCCTGAATGTAAAACTGATTCATCTTATAAAAAACCTCAAACCAGCTTAAATGAACAAATTAAACCCATCAGAACAGTCCTATGTGAAGAGTGAGAACCTCTGGAGCACCAGAGAGCAATGAACTAAATGATGCGATTGATGATTTTGATCTTCAATTACAGAACTGCAGTGTCTTCTCTACCAACTTCCTCTCTCCATGTGACCTGACTCTGTCCTGTTATTATGTACATCTGATTGGAATCCTCCTGGATACACCTGAGCTCTATTTGGACCATTTCTGCATATCCCCTCATCTCAGAATTAAGGGAAGATTCTTTTTGTTAGTCTGGATTATATCAAGAAGACGTTTTTAAAAACTCAACCCCATACACACTGCTTTAAAGGTCTATTTTTGCTCTTCAGACACTCAGTTGCTCAGGGAGAGCAATGGAAGATGGTCCCATCAACTTCACTCACACCAAGGGACACGGCAAAGGAAACACATTCTCCTCTTGTCTCAGTACCAAAGCTCCCCAGCTTGCCAGAACCCCAGCACAGCTCTGGAGGTGTTCAAACCACACTGCCTCCATCGTGCCCTGTGTAGCTCTGTTTCCTTTAGTGCCTCTTGCTGCTCCAATCACTTCTGTAAGAAACTGCAAAATTCCCCATCATCAGTTCCACGAAGCCAGTCTCTTGCCTAAGCTCCGTGGACAAAGCCATTCTCCTCTGCTCTCCATGTGAATGGTGTTTCCTCACTCGTCCTGCCCACTGCCTTTGCTGGGATGTCCTTCACTATTCCCTGAAGTAGATTGTCAGAAAGACAGTTACTTTTTCATCAGAAACCATATCAAGCCAGAGATAGGCAGTAAATGTCATTTCAGCCCTATCATCAAATCTAATTCAATGCCTTTCATGTTCTAGAATGAAAAAACCCTCTGCACACCCATCTGGGGATGGATTTTCCTGGATTTCAGCTCCAATTTAAGTGCCAAAGCAAAGGGAATGGGGGGCATGAGAGGATACCCAGTGCACTGATCATAAATCTGAGCCTGGGAATGCGGGATACTTCCTAAAAGCGGGATACATCACCTGATCATAACCATGAGTCTGTGTTCCCCAGCTCTGAGCACAAAACCTCCCTTCAAACCCTGACCAAGCAAAAGCCAGGACTCTTCAATAAAGCTGTTTGGGATTTATTGTTTAGCTCTTTGAAAAGGAAGTGACCTTTTCTTCCAGCCAGGTTTGAGGATGGGATCTTACACCGATTGATGCAGAGGGGGTTTTTAGTATGATTCACAATCAGAAAAGCACAAATACTCCCTTCAAATGCTATTAGTTTGCTAAAATCTGTACAAAATACTTAAGGAGTATTTTCATTTCAGCAATTTCATTTCAAAACCTCTCACATTGCCTCCCCTCAGTATTTTGCCAAATCATAAACCTGGTTTGGCTCTCACACAACACATCATGACTGATAAGAACAGGGAAGAAAACAAGAGCCATAGCTGACTCCTCTCTGCCATTAGGCACTTTTCAGACCAAGTTTTATGTATGTGTGTGTGTAGTATTTCCATCATTGTATAAAATCAATTTAGGATACTCATTTCCATCCTCAGCAGCTGCAACAGTGGCAGAGGCTGCCAACAAACCTTTTTTCATCCACTCCAAGGCAGAAACCAGCCACAAATTACAGCATTTTCATTTCTTGGGGAGAAAAAGATGCAGAAGGGGATTTTTGCAAGTACCTTTTCTTCTCCCAGGATAGCTCTGCCAGGTCAAAACACAACTGGCATTTAACAGGACGAGCTTCAGAAAAGCAAATAATGACACTTTACTGTAGCCTTTGACCACTATTAAACGGGAGGTCACGGGTCTGTAACTGAGCAAGAGACAACCGCAGCATAAAGGCCTTGTCTTTATGAGATCTGATGTAACAGCACATTCCCAGAATAAATTTTATTAATAGCAAATCAGACTAAATTATGACCTTCACTTACACAACACTGACAGCAATCTCTAAAACCTACTAGCACTATATCCTAAAATCCCAAACTGGTTTGGGTTGAAGGGACCTCAAAGCTCCTCCCGCTCCAACCCCTGCCCCGGGCAGGGACACCTTCCACTGGAGCAGGTTGCTCCAAGCCCCTGTGTCCAACCTGCCCTTGAACACTGCCAGGGATGGGGCAGCCACAGCTTCTCTGGGCACCCTGTGCCAGCGCCTCAGCACCCTCATGGGAAATGGATGCCAGGAATGCAGAAGGAAGCAGAAGGAAGCCAGGGAACCCCGTGGTGCCCAACACGCTTCTCCAGGGATGCTCTGCTGGCAGCCGGGAGCGAAGAGCAGCACGAGTGACCTGCTCCACGTGCAACAGGACAACACTTCCCTGCAGGGCTGGGGACTCCCCATGGGAACACAGAGCAGAGCCAGTGGGGGATGTGAGTCAGAGAAAACAGAGGCAGCACATCGGGGAGTCGGAGAGGGAGGATGCTGCAGTCTCAGGCTGAACACAACCATTCTGCGCCCTGCAATAAGTTACAGGAGGACTCTGAGGACAGGGTGGTACAAGGAATGCTTCCCAAGTGGCAGCAGGCCAAGGTTTCCATGTTTGGATTCAAAGTAATTAATTTCCAAGCAACGAGGAGTCAAGTAATTAGTGACATAAAATGTCAAAACCTCTGCTTAATGAAGCAGACAATCTCTTGGGGTGCAGGAGGTTATGAGCAGATTGATCTCCTGCCTTCAGTGTGCAAGTGTAGCTGTGCAGACAGGAACGGACAGGGTTGGGGGACGCCGAGGAGCACAACGTGAGAGCAAAGGGAGCACTATTCAGCCTGGGTAAGAATAAGGAAGTCCCTGTTCTGCAGACCTGGGGAGGGTCAGGAAGTCAAGGCAACTGGTAAGAGAGCAGAAGTAATGGTGTGGCTTTCAGAGCGCTGCATATTTTCCCTTAGGAGAAGCTCTCCATAGCACCACCGAAGTTCAAGTTCTTTCTGCGTAGGACCAAATAAAAACCCAACCATCCCTTGGCCTCCTGTAGGCATTAAGACATGGGAATCAGTTCTCTGCAAACACAACCACCCCTCCTTCCATTGTTAGAGCCAGTAAAGCTAACATTGAGGTTTCTGCCTCCATAAACAGTTGAAACAAAACAACAGGATTGCAAAACACTGCAGGGAAAGCAGAAATGGAGTTACTGACCACTTCCTCTAGACTGTAAAGCATTTGGGAATCAGTATCTGAGCCAGAAGGAAAAAGGGAAAACTAGCTGGCACAACTGCATCCCTGGCCACGGCAGGGAAGTTGGAAGTAGATGCTACTAAGATCCTTCCCAAACCAAACTGTTCTATGATTTTATGATGACAAAGAACTCAGGAGCTATCATATCCCTCCTTGTTGCCTCACTTCACATCCCAGTATTTCCACTTACAACAGGCAAAGGCTAATTTCAAACTGAACTCAGTCTAAAGAACTCCTGAAGAAACCAGCAGCTCCAGGAGCTAAGAAAGAAGATGAGGTTTGTGTAACGCCATCAGCAGCACTGCAAGCAGGAGCCCAAAGCCAAGGATGACAGTGGTGTCATGGGCAGGTCAGGATGGGCATCGCCTGGGACCACACCAAACACGAGCTGATGCACAGCCAGTTCCTCCTGACAAGTGCTGAGGACGCACAGGATTACCACAGGATCAACACTAGAATGATTTCCCAAATCTAATCTGACAAGTAATTGAATCACTGGAGTTTTTTCTCCCAAGGAAAGGGAAATCTGGGGACAGTGATTTAGTTTTGCCTAGAATTTACAATTCTGAGAGGTGAGTGCAGTCCCAGTGCTCCTGTGACACTGGGAAACATCAGTCTTGAGCACCAGCTGAGCTGGGAGTTCAAAAGGAGCATTATACCAAGTCAGTCAGCAGTAAATGGAGATCCTGATGGTGAAGGATTTCAGTAGGAAGATACTGGCAGTGGATGCCTTTGATGACCAAGCATAATAAAGAGTCCAAAAGAAATGAAGCAGAAGGCAAGCACGGAGACAGATTTGTTACCTGTTACCTACAGGGGGGAAAAATCCATTCCAGCTTTTCAGTATGAACAATTTCTTGGTCTGAGACAGGATACTCAGTACTTCTGCAAAATACAGTAGGTTAGAGCTAAATCAATGTCCTGTTTCCTAACCAGAACTGAAGCTCCTTCAGACAAATTCCAGGCAAGTTACCTGTCATTAGGAGGTCCAGGGACTGTGGTATTGGAATCACAGTATCCCAGCCTGGTTTGGGTTGAAGGGACCTTAAAGCTCCTCCAGCTCCAACCCCTGCCACGGGCAGGGACACCTTCCACTGGAGCAGGTTGCTCCAAGCCCCTGTGTCCAACCTGCCCTTGAACACTGCCAGGGATGGGGCAGCCACAGCTCCTCTGGGCACCCTGTGCCAGCGCCTCAGCACCCTCCCAGGGAAGAGCTTCTGCCTTATACCTCAGCTGAATCTGCCCTGTTTAAGTTTGAACCCATCACCCCTTGTCCTGTCACTACAGTCCCCGATGAAGAGTCTGAACAATCCTTGATGAAGAGAACTAGCTGCATACAGTGCTCCAAGTGGGGTCTCACGAGAGCAGAGCCGAGGGGCAGGATCACCTCTTAAATATATAGTGTTTTGACTATAGAAGAGGAAAATCCTCTGCCAGGAGTCACTCGGTCAATGACAAGTCTGACCTTGTCTGATGCTGTCCGTCAGCAGTGAAAAGGATAAGCACCTCATACATGGAAGGTCTCCAATGCTCCATCTGTACAAGAAAGCCTACCCTAGTCCCATCTGCTTGGATGTGGAAGAAAAGAAGGCTTCACACTGATCCTTGTAGGCACATCACCCACAGTTTCATCATCAACAGGGGTGGTTTTTTGTGGGTATAGATGATTTACTCACTGGCAAGACAGAAAGATATAAATATCCAATAAGCCAAAGTATTAGCACAAGGAAGTTCCTGTGTCCAACAGACCCACTGGAAGCAAGCACAACTCATGAGGCTGCCCAGGATCCATCCAGATGGGCAGCCAAAGGGGTGAGGCTGCAGGGAACTCTGCTGACAAAGCATCTGAAGTGAAACCCACTTCAGGGACAAGCTAGGTTAGAGGTTTGTGCAGCAGCCACAACACTTCAGAGTTGGACAGTTCTTCACACAAACAGAATTTGGATCTCTTAAGGCCTTTTCTCCCCTTTTTTTTCCTTATCCCCCCCCCAAGAGGTGAAAGCAAAACCTTGGCTGTAAAGAGAGGTGGTTGTTAATAGATCACTCCAGGAAGCTTCAGGAATACCATGTTTTCTGAAATGATTTAGCATTTAAAACATACGGCAATAGGAAATGGAATCCATGCTCAGTTCTTGAGCACCTCCCCTTTGCTAAGAAGGTTCAACAAACCCTAAATTGAACCCCAGCCACTGTTCTCCAAGCTGCTGCTTTCAGTTAGCAGCAAACTCAACTACACCTAATGCAAGTGGTCTATGGCTCATCCCAAACAGACACAACTCTACAAACACCTTCAGGATGCCTCTCTCAGCATCAGATTTCAGACTAGGGTGGGGGTTGTTTAGTTTTTTTTCATTTGGGGGGGGGGGAAGTTTGGGATGGTTGATCCAGGTATTTATTCTGAAACTCTCCATCTCTCAACCAGGCAGAAGCAGTCGACACCGTCCTCCCAAGAGGAGGGCAAGAAAAGTCAACTGCTTCCATAGCAACAGACACACCAAATCACCACGAGTCTCTCCTGCAATTAGGGCTGATCCCAGCGATTTCCCATTCCCTTCAGGTCAGTGGGCTTGACAATGCTGGGACAACCACAAGATTCAGCAGTAAAACCATTTGTCAGGCCATGGCTGGGTTGATTATTCCCTTGCTTTCCTCCCAATTCATCACTGTCCACCAGGACAGAGGTTGGACAAGGATGCTGCTGGCTCAATCTGTTTGGGGGTTTGTGGGTTCTTTTGGCTCATTGCCTATATTTTCACCATGAAAAAGCAGAGCATGATGCTGTTTCACTCATTCCCTGTTAAAGGGCTTTTTCTAACACCTGAGAAATATTTTGCTGTGCTTAAGTGTCTGGTATGAGTAAAATGAAAGCTACATGTTTTACATGATGAAAAGAAAGAAGCAGCAGCAAGGAGATGTCAACCTCAACGATTCTTGAACCAAAGGAAGAGAAAAAGGAGCCATGAGATGACCATAAATACCACTGCGATGGTAAATCACTGTCTGTGCTGGGGTACCAAACTCGATTAGCGATGGGAAGAGCTGCCAGCCTAATGGGTATCAAGCAAACATCCCCAGACCAGACGTTTAAGATTTGTGTCCCCAAATTTCTGAAGAAGAATTTAATCAAATGAAAAGATAATGTCAGAACCTACTCAGCCTTTGAAACATAACAACAAGGTAATAAATCACACCAAATGCAACTGCAAACATTGATCTGAGACAAGCAGCTTTGCCTGAAAGCACCATCCATCTCAGACTACTTCCAATAGGTTTCCTGAGCACTGACAAGTCTAAACATGTTGTAGCTCCCATGCTAAAACCAAAAAGCAGTTGAAATAAAGATGTCCTCATGATACAAAACCAAGGAGAACCGAGAAGCCAGGACACCATTCACTCCAGAAGCAGTGCCACTAGGCAGGAGGAGGGAGGAGTGATATGCCTCTGCCAAACAGTGCTGAAAGGATTGAGCAGAGCCAGGGAGGAAGACTGAGCAAAATCCTTTCAGACCCTCCTTAGGAAGCCCCCACTAAGTCAAGAAAACAAGGAACAACTCCTTCTCTGCCAGAGACATTCCAAGTGCAAAAGGGCTTGACTGCACTGACCACTGCAGTCACAAGAACTTCTACAGGAATACAGTTCTGAGAGAAATGGTTTCTGAACGCTACAAAACAGCTTTTTTGTCATAGAATGGTTTGGGTTGGAAAGAACTATAAGATCGCCTCGTTCCAACCCCCTGCCATGGGCAGGGACACCTCACACTAAGCCATGTCACCCGAGACTCCATCTAACCTGGCCTTGAGCACTGCCAGAGATGGGGCAGCCACAGCTCCTCTGGGCACCCTGTGCCAGCGCCTCAGCACCCTCACAGGGAAGAGCTTCTGCCTTATCTCCAACCTAAGCTTCCTCTGTTTCAGTTGGAACCCCTCACCCTTTGTCCTATCACTCCAGTCCCTGATGAAGGTCCCTCCCCAGCATCCTTGTAGCCCCCTTCAGACACTGAAGCTGCTCTGAGGTCTCCAGTAGCTTCTCTTCTCCAGGCTGAACAGCCCCAATGTTCTCAGCCTGTCTCCATTCGGGAGCAGCTCCAGCCCCTGAGCATCCTCGTGGCCTCCTCTGCACTTGCTCCAACAAGTCATCATCTTACATGCAACAACTATAAAAACATGGGCCTATTTCTGCTTTCACTTAAGTAGATTAAATTCATCTTCCAGAATGCAACGGCTGCCTTTGGCAAAACAAAGGACAGAATTCCAGAGATTACTTTTTACCAAACTCTAAAACTTTGCTGTGTCTTTGCTATTACAGCTTCTCTGCAAAGACACGAGCATCAAGTTCTTCTTTCTCCTTCCTCCCACCTCGTCCACAGATGCATCCTGAAGATGTCAGAAGGCAGAATTCCCAGGAGCAGCACAGAGGCCACACGGTGGTTGCTCAGGAAACCACCTCCCTGGAATGTGCTGAAATTTGCCCGGAGCCTTAAAATAAACATTTTTAGCATGGAGCAAAATCTCATCTCCAGGCGTCTCAAACTGAAACCATCATTTCTATACGCAGAGTAGGTGATGTTCTCTCCTCTTTTTGCTATTTAGTGGTTTAAACTGCCTTTAAGTATATAATTAATTACATGACTTGTCAGGGATTGCTTTACAAACCACTCCACCTCCACTCAATTGTGAGGCTCCAGCACATCTTCTGCCTTTTTTCCTTCTTTCAACTCCTATCATCCCTCCTGGAGATACTTGGGATTTAACACTGTCTGTTAACATCCTTTCACAGGATGCACATGTTTTAGCAGAGGGCTAAAAAGAGCCTGACAGTGAAGAAAGGAGCTTTATTTCCTTGGAAAACTGACTGTGCCTTCAGGCTTTGCTGCAGTCCAGTGTAGGACCCAGCCCCCCTTCCTCCACCTTCCCATCAGGAGCTGGACGCTACGCCCAGACTTAAAGTCCTTTGGACACCACGACTTGTCCAGATCTTTGTTCTTTCTTTACACAAAAGGCCTCTCTCAGCCACCGAGTTCTTTCCGAGGTCTCATCTCCTCATGTCCCTGTGCAGTGAGTGGTTCCTGCAGCTGACTGTTGGGGTTTAACCTCAACCAGCAGTTGAGCACTGAGCCCCTCGCTCACCCCAGTGGGATGGGGAGAACTGTAGAATCATATCATAGAATCCAGACTGGTTTCGGTTGGAAGGGACCTCAAAGCTCCTCCAGCTCCAACCCCTGCCATGGGCAGGGACACCTTCCACTAGAGCAGGTTGCTCCAAGCCCCTGTGTCCAACCTGGCCTTGAACACTGCCAGGGCTGGGGCAGCCACAGCTCCTCTGGGCACCCTGTGCCAGCGCCTCACAGGCTAGAAGGGAGTTGCTGCAACACTGCAAGAAGAAAACTGTGCGTGCCATAAACTTCCTTCTATGAACAGCCTCAGAAACCCTTCCCCAAGGGATTCCTCCATTCCCTCTTTACCTGCCTGTCCCACACGGCTAACATGAACCTGGCTGGCCTCTTCGGAAGCTCCATCCCAAACACCAGCTTCCCAGCTAGACAGGTCTAGCACCAAGCCTGCATGAACACACGGAGAGAGGGCTCCCCAGCAGCTCTCCTGGCACACAAGTGTAGGCAACCCAAAGCAATCTAAAGCCCCTAATGTGATGTTTCTACCTTCACCCCAAGTCAGTGCTGTGGCAAATCTTTTGCTCTCACTTTTTTCCTTCCTTAATGCTAGTCCAAGGCAGCACAGAACTCCACTTGTCCTTTCAGATCACTGCACTATCAGCAAGAGAAGGAAACCAAAGAGCAAAAAGAAAGAAGCAGTAATTGCAGATCCCATTGTCAGAGCTGGCTCCTGGCCTTGGCAGGAACCCTGCCCCTCCGAGCAGGCTGGCAAGTGGAGCTGGGGCAGGGGGGAGACACACACGTGCGAGCATGCCTGCAAGAAATGGGAATGTGGAATTGATGCTTTTTAAGCCAAATCTACAATTCAATTATAATTCTCTGTGGATGCAATCATAATGAGTTTATAATTATTAACAATTACAAACATGACAGCAGAAGCTCTTTAGTTAGAAGAAGAAAGGGCTGCAACAGCAAAATTTTAATTGTAATTCATGATGATTGAAAAAGAAGGAGCACTTTTCACAGCAGCTCTGGCCTCAAAGGAGGCATTTCCAAGCACAGGGACTGGCTTTTATTTTTCCTAAGACAACTCCTCTTTCAAACACAATACATTAAAGGAAGAAAGAAAGCCCACATTCAGAAATCTGGACAACATTCAATTAATTCCTCCTATTGTGAATCCTCTATAAGCTCCGTAACCATCCACTGAAAGAAACAGCAGCCTCATTTCAGAGAATCACTTATCAATACGATCTCTTCTATTGTACCTGCAGACTTAAGAGACAGATTCCAACCCAAACCATTCTCTGATTTTATGTCACATATTTACATGCCATTTCCAAACACCCAAAATCCTTGTTCCCCATCCACAGCTTATACTGACCATGGGCCCCTTCAGTTCATGAACTAGGGAACGTGCCAGGGAAGGGAACTGCACAGTTTGGCACTAAATCCACTGAACCACTTGCTGGTGCTTTAGGACATCCCCTCCCCAGCCTCCAGCCCTCCCCAGGTTGCTGCTTCCATGAAGAAGAATCTGGGAAGCAATCCCCAGTTGGTGGCGAGATGCGGCTCTATGAGGACTTCACATCTCAGACACACACGGGGTTAAGCCAGGGAAGGACACAACCCACTTCTGTTTAGGTTCCAACCAGAGGCCTCCAGCAAGATGTACACTTTAAAGAGCAGTTACTACAGGACACGTAAATTAGAAGGTATTTCTTTAAAATAACATAAAAACATCAAACAAGCAATATTCTTGGAGGCAGGTTAAGAGGTCCCATAGTTCTGCATTAGTTGATTCAAGGCTATTTCTAAATATGGTTTTATTCCAGCCTCTCTGAAGACCAGCATTAAAAATTTAAGTAGTCTGTTTATTGGGTCATGTTTAGCTTCTCAAAAGCAGCTCTCTAGATCTTCTAAATCATTCTGAGGGGAGAGAGGCCACACACAAATTGCAAGTAACAAAAGCAAATGGGCATCAATTAGAAACTTGTTCAAGCTTCCAAGTCAATGAAACATGGCTGGGGAAGGTCCATCTAGAAAAGGAGCTGTACTACATTTATAGATCTTTTGGGGCTGGAATTGCCTCTGCTAAGGGCGAGCCTTCGCATGCAGCTTACCAGGGCAGTATGCATCAACGTCCAGTTTCTGTGCTGAAGAAAGTGTTGGGGAGCCAAGCTCAGACTCAGGGATTCGAGGGCTCTCAACAAACTTTGCTTTCCTCAAAGGGGCTAAGGAGAAGGAGGGGGAGAGAGAAAGAGAGGTCATGAGTAAGGGAAATAGCAAGCAACAGATGGAAGCACTTAACTAAACGACACTGTCAGACTCAGATCAGGTTACCCCTGTTTTTTCCCCCCAGAAAAAGAAAGATTATCTGCATTCTTTACAAAGGAGATGGCTCTTGTTAAAACCTCCAAACTGCACAGTCTCACTTTAAAGCGTGCGAGCACTGAGGCACATTCTTGATACTCTCAAACACTTCCTTTTTCCTACTTTATTGCTATTTTCTTATAGGAAGCAAATGGACCTGGATTCAGCAACTGCAGAAAAGCTGAGATCCAGTGAGGTACATGGAGCCCATCAGACAGTTAACTCTAAATGTTCAAAATGAACACACAAATTCTGTGTTCAATAACTGTTTCCTTTGAACATAAAATTTCAGCTTCCGAACATTGTGCAAGCCTGACCAAACAGATCTGGTGTTTAACCCAAAGGATCAGAGAAAAGCTAATGCTGTCCACTGTTATCCCTGCAAGTCGAGAAACACACAAATAAAGAACAGGGAAAAGGTAAAGCTGCCTGTAACAAAGCAGTGCTGACCACCAGTGCCAGAGAAAGGGGATTCTCTCCCATGTTTTAACAGTCTAAATGCTCAAAACCACATCTGTAATAAATCATTACTAAAGCACTTGGATTAATAAGGTTTTTAACAGATATTCAGCCAGAGCAGAGAAACAGAACTAAGAAATAACACTGCAGAGATTTTGAAGTGAAGTGCACGTGCCCATTAAAGAGAAAGGCTCCACAGACAGTGCTGTGGCTCAGCATGTTTCATGCCCACCCTGATCCTCAGCAAATAACCTCCATTTACAGAATTTATATTTATAGCACTCTGTCCTGCCAATTAAATTTGGGATCTGAAGCTAAAAGGACACCTCTTGTAATAAAAGATCAATGGGTCAAACGATGACCTCGGAGGCAGTAATAAATCTCTGGCTTTCAAGGAACCTGGCGGCCCCACAGTTGGAAAGGGCTCAGCAATTCCAACCAGAAGGACAGCACTCAACCTGCTTGCTGGAATTGAGCTGGTACAGAAAAGAGCACAGGAAGTTTTAATAGGGGGATGGGGATAAAGGCTGGGATATGGTTGCTCCCTGTGACGTAGAATACAGGCAAGGAATCGGCCCCTGCCGCTCTGCACTGAAATAGGTGCTGGACACCCTCCTGACCCTTTTCCTCCTAAGGATCCACCCCAGGATCCCATCATGATGAGGGGAAAACGGTCCCAACACTACCATTCTGCACAAGAAACTCCCAGAAGGGTACCAGGGTATTTACAGCACATTCACCTCTGTGCCGGGCAAGAGGAATGTGGGAGACATGGAGATAAGGGCAGCCTGAAGCCCTTTCTCCCCCCGGACCTGCCACCGTCCCATGAAGCTCATGGAGCTGCAGCCCTGCTCAGACACACAGCACAAGTCAACAGCGAGTGGTGTTAAAACGCCTGGACCTGCACACACAAGCACCCTCCCAGCTTGCAAACTGGCCAGCAGCAGTGAAAACATGATGCACAGCAATGGTCTTGTGCCAGATGCTGATGTAATGAACACACGTAAATATTGAGGAGGTTATTACCATGGCACAGGAATTGTTCAGACTAATAGTCCTGCACGGGCCAATCTCCTGGTATTTCCTTTGCAACTGCAGTTTGAACCAATAGGTTTCTTTCAAATCTTTTACCACAGCCTCAGTAACTGTCATTTTTATATTAGAAATAGCTCCCCTTTCATTTCTTTATCATTTGTGGCTACCACGAGAAGCACCCATCACCTGCGTGACAGCTGGCAGCACTCCACTGTTCTGCAATACAGAACAAACGTGGTTTGAATGGTCAGAGAGAGGTTAATGACTGCGATGGGGTTGTCTCCAGAAGGGATTGCACTAAGGATGATTTCAGTTAGGAACCCAAAGAGGAAGAAGGACAACCTGTTCCAGGCCTCACCACCCTCACAGGGAAGTTCTTCCTTATATCTAACCCGAATCTCCCCTGTTCCAGTTTGAACCCATTGCCTTAGTCCTGTCACCACAGACCCTGATGAAGAGTCCCTCTCCAGCAGCTCCGTGTCCTTCTTATGTTGAGGACACCAGCACTGCACACAGTGCTGCAAGGGGGGGTCTCATGGGAGCAGAGTAGAGGGGCAGGATCACCTCCCTCATCCTGCTGGTCACACTTTGGGTGCAGCCCAGCACATGGTTGTCTGGAACGAGTTCAGCAATTTCCCATTTCTCCATGGGATTTATTTCTGCATCTCTTCTGGATCTTCTTCACTCCTCGCTGAGGAGCTGACCCCATCGCCCAGTTAATGCCTTCCTTCTCCAAACAACTGATCTACAGCAGCAGAAGGGATCAGCTCGTGGAGTTTCCTTTTGAGGGCAACAAGGAACTTCCTATTAACAACATGGTGAATTCTCAATGTCCTGCAAGTGTAGTCATACACATCATGGCTTTGATCCCTAAGACAAGACACACACTATGTCGAGATGACTTACAGACAACAAGAAGTCCTCCTAACTCATACATAACCCGATTACATGACAGGAGGATTTTCCTGTAAAAGCATTAAGCACTCCTGACTCCTGTCCAAATGATGATTATCCTGACAGATTCATCCTTGCACATGAGTCTTCTCTGGAATAAATAACAAATGGAAATGCCATAAACTTCAAAATCTGTTTTGCCATTTTTTAGCCAAATGCTCAAGGCTGACATTGATCTTTTTACTGAAGTGACTTGTCATTCACTCCAGTTTGCCCAGGTCCTCAATGTCCTCCCGTGAGCACAAGCAAATCCCACCATCCAAGCCATGGGATGAGCATCTGGCACATACTATGAAGTCTTCTACACCTGCCTCAGTCCATTAGACCTCTCATTTCTCTAACGTTTTTCTGTATGAAACAGGTTCACTCTAGACATTAAACAGCATCAAATCAGCCCTTCCTGTTTCATAACTCTGATTTTCTGAGCAGAGAACAGCATTTCTTCCCAAAATAATGGGGAAAAAAAAGGATATCTGCAATAGCCACTTGTAAAGCCACAATGAATTGAGGATGCTGGCAGCCAGTAACGCTGGCTTTCTAGAACTGCAAAATGCAAGTTTAATGCTGAAAAACATTCTGATCACAATGAGCCTAAAGTCAGCCCAGGAGCGATGGCAGCGGCACAGGCTGGATGTACCCTCAGTGGCCAGGCCAGAGCCGCAGGGCTCAAGGAAGAAGCGTGAGCAGCAGCTCAGGGAGGGGATCCTGCCCCTCTGCTGCGCTCTGGGGAGACCCCCCCCTGCAGTCCTGATCCAGCTCTGGGGAACAGCACAAGAGGGACGTGGAGCTGCTGGAGCAAGGCCAGAGGAGGCCCCGGAGCTGCTGTGAGGGCTGGAGCAGCTCTGCTCTGGAGCCAGGCTGAGAGAGCTGGGCTGGGGCAGCTGGAGAAGAGAAGGCTCCTCAAGGGGACACCTTAGAGCAGCTCCAGGGCCTAAAGGGGCTCCAGGAGACCTGGAGAGGGGCTTTGGACAAGGGATGGAGGGACAGGCCAAGGGGAATGGCTTGAACCTGCCAGA
>NW_009945009.1:3148-6333 GCF_000696875.1 Nestor notabilis | reverse complement strand
GAGAAGCGGTGCCTGCCCCAGCCCTGGCAGTGTTCAAGGCCAGGTTGGACACAGGGGCTTGGAGCAACCTGCTCTAGTGGAAGGTGTCCCTGCCCGGGCCAGGGGTTGGAGCTGGAGGAGCTTTAAGGTCCCTTCATACCCAAACTGTTCTATGATCGTACAGGAACTGACTTGCTACTATTAACGTAGGAACTCACGTTTAAATACCCAGATCAGTTATTCAAAACAAATAGTGCACATATTGGGGGATGTTTCTTCTGTTCTTGGCAAGATTAATCCCCATCAGTATCCAGCCCAATAGAGCAAAACTGAAACCCCTTCCTTCAGTACAAACACAATTCTCATTCCACTTTGACCGCCACCTCTCCTGTGCAAGGAAAGCAGTGCTAATTCCAGGGCAGGAATTAACCACATAACGCAACCAGTTACCAGGGCAAACGTTCAGACAGCTTCTTTAGATGCCACATTTATGACACTTTCTGCAGCAGCTGGGGACAAAGACAGAAATTCTTTCTGTCTTGGCCTTCAAGCTAATTCTTCTTAATAGCCACATGGACACTGTGTTAGACTGTCACCAGAATGAGGTCTTCAAACACACAGGAGCAGAAAAGAGTTTAAAAGCTGTATGTATCTTCAAGGTGCATGTTTGAGAGCATCACCTTTCTAAAGCGGAAGCATCCTGTTACCTGGGTATCAGGACTGCTGGTCAGTAACCTGTAGGCAGCTTCCTACAGCCATATAATGGGAGATGCAGACAATAAACCCCAAAGACCTGTGGAGCCCCACGACACTCTGTTTTCTTCCCTCTGCTGACTGCCTGTCACCAACAATGCACTGGCAATTAGGAAGCACACATAAACAAACATGTATTTGGAGCAGACAGACAGGACTGCAATAAAGCCCTGTTAAACACATGGGGAAATACGTCATTAGAGGCTGCAACGTCAAGCAGTCTGCAGGCTCTTCTTTAACAGTCTCTAACAAGAGAGATTCAGGGGATTTGGAATGAATGCCCACTAGAGAAAGAGAAACCATCAGCCCAATTCACAGTATTCCTCAAACCTGTGTGCCCACACCGGTTACTCCTGAGCTCTCATTCCATGCACAGCACGGGAGAGCTGCGTGGCCCCTCCAACCCAAACCCACTTCAGATAACAGGAGCTGCTGCTGGTTTATTCAGTGTACAGAGGACTGGGATCAATCCTGGTGCTGTTTGTGATCAACATCCAAGCACCTGATCTGCTACCACAGAAAAATAAAGCCCAGAAAAACAGGGATGTGTTTCTCCTGTCAGAGAAATCATTTATCTCCATCAGCACCGTCTTCTAGTTCAGCCTGTTGAGCTTCCTAACTCCACTGCATTTGCTACGTTACCATTTCACTGTCACATAATTTATAGATGAGTTAGCATTTTAATTAAGAAAGGGCTTTCTTTAGATTAAAAGCCATTGATAAAAGGCAATTACCATGGATCAGCATGGCTTCATCTACTAAATTCAGTTTCAGCTCTGGAAGGAATGTTTCACCAGGAAAGGGTTATTAACACCTAATAACCTCATTGAATAAAGTGGGTTTTCAGGCAGTTACTTCAGTAGATCCAAATTCAGTCCATGGTTTGAATCATAGAATCACAGGATGGTTTGGGTTGAAGAGGCCTTAAAGCTCCACCAGCTCCAACCCCTGCCATGGGCAGGGACACCTTCCACTGGAGCAGATTGCTCCAAGCCCCTGTGTCCCACCTGGCCCTGAACACTGCCAGGGATGGGGCAGCCTCAGCTTCTCTGGGCAAGGTGTATCTATGGACCACAACACCTTTGTCTGTGCATACAGCCATAGAGATACACAAGAAACAAATCTATCTATGGACAGGGAAACAACAGCTCTTTATCCACTGCAGAACGGGTGAACTGACTGTCCCAGGGTACCTGGGAGCCTCTCCTCATGTTGGCTCTTTTCAAGTGCTGGAGGCATGTCCATTATGGTGCCCTGACTGCATCAGCATAAACCACCCCAGCTTTTTGTTACACAGACTCACACACTTCATCACTACAAATTCTCCTGAGTTTGCACTAAAACCTTGTGTTTGTAAATCCTGTTGGAACAGGCTGCCCAGGGCAGGGCTGGAGGCACCGTCCCTCCAAGTGTTCACACACTGTGCAGATGAGGCCTTGGTGCCAGGGGCTAGTGGTGGCCTTGGCACTGCTGGGAATGGTTGGACTGGATGAGCTGAAAGGTCTTTTCCAACCTGGCTGATTCTAGGATTCCATGATTCTTTTGACACACTCTCTATGGAGAGGATGCAATCCCCCACATGCTCCGGGTCTTACCAAATCCTGCCTGAGTTCCATGGCGATGGGAAGAGCCAGAGCACTGGTCTGAGGAATAAACTTCAGAGACTCCTATTTAAGGAGCAGTGCTTTGGACATCACCCCTTCCCCATCTTTAGTTACTAACAACAGCAGCCATGCCAAAGGCTGATTCACGTGCTGGAAGCTGCCCAATGGCTACGTAATGCTGCAGAGAGTAAGGAGACTTTATTGAAGTCTCCCTCATACTCCACTGTTTTAAGTGCTGCAGAGCTATTGATCCATGGAGCTCCTGGAACAAATAACTGTCAGATTCAACACAGCTGGATGACACCCAGAACACCAGAGCTGTAGCTGTCAGAGCTTCTTTGGGCACCCTGTGCCAGCACCTCAGCACCCTCACAGGGAAGAACTTCATGAGATCTCATCTCAATCTCCCCTCTGTCAGGCTACAGCCACTGCAGCTTTAAATAACCCAGCATTATTTTACAGAAACCCCTGTGCAACAGCTTTTTCCCTCCTGTTATTTGAGACTATAAAAGCTTTTTTAATTACATTTTCAAGCCTCTCTCCTTCCATCACACCGTTATCGCAGCATCGTGGGTAGGGTAGAACACGCACGGAGTGAGAACAATGTGGTGCCTGGAAACACCATACTTGTTCCAAAAACGTGCAGAAAATGTGTTTAGTTTGGGAGATAAGATCCTGCGACATGAAAATTGAAGGAAATGAAGGTGGAAAGAGGAAGAGAGCAAAAAAAGGCAGGAAGAGAGTCCAGCTGGAAAAATAGCAATGGGAAAGGAGAGTTAAAATAGGCAACTATCAAAAACTGGCTGTATTTAAAATCTAACATGAAGGTTTGGCCTATTCTGCTGCTGA
>NW_009945009.1:0-3046 GCF_000696875.1 Nestor notabilis | reverse complement strand
AAAGAGAGGTCCCAGGACCTCAGAAAGGAAACAGACTTCTGAAGAAGTGCTGCAATTCAACCAAGTGAATGCTCAATAATGGCTAGTACAATGTTTGCTAAGAAAGTCACTTCACCTAAAATCCCACCCTGTTTCCAGTTTCACTTCCAGAAAGAACTTCAGCTCCGTTTGCATCTTCCTTATTACCAGGTGACTCTTTTCTGTCACTTAGAGCAAATGGAAGAGTAATTTGTTATCAACCTGCTCCCTGCTGGAGCCAGCAGACAGCAAAACCAGCCCACTCCTGGGGCAGCCCAAATGCTTGTGGTTTAGGTCAGACCAGTCGGAGCATCCCAGCGTGAATCTGCTGAGCAGCTGCTGCCTGGAATACTCTGGCAAGCCTTTAGGAAGACAGTTGCTCCTATTAATGATCCCAGAAACTGAAAAAACCCTCTTTTTCCCTGTAGATAAGGTTTTTTCCAACGTGGGCTGCCAAGAAGTCTTTATCCCCATACGGGAGACATCTTTGAGGGGAAGCAGATATTTAATTACCATATAGACACGGCAGGAGGAGGACGTGGTACTTGCATCTTCCCATTCAAACTTGTGACTTCTCGGAGAAGACATCTCCACATCATTCCCCTTCTATAATTCTTCTTTTCAGCCTCTTCTGAAGTCTTTTAAAATTGCCTCTTTTAGTAGAAATTCCTCATGTGTGACTCAAGGTAGAAACTTGCGTAGAAGAGGAGGAGGATGAGGAAGAGAAAGGAAGTCAGCAGCACTTGCTCCAGCTTCCCAAGTCATGTTGTTACGAGAACAAGCAATTCCCCCACTGACATGTTTCATAGATTTCTGTTGCAGTCAGTTTTCAAGCTGGAAGCTTCAGTTATATCTAAAACCAGAGTGAATGAAGACCTGGCACTGTGGGATGAAAACACATCGTCGGATGCATAAGATCTGCTCAAATGGCCAAAGAACCCTCCCAGATGGCAGAAAGAGGACAGGGCAGAGCTGGAGGGAAGAGCCTTCCTCACCCCCTCATACCCCCTTCCCAACAGTTTTATTTCATTAAATGTTAAATCTAAAACAGATGGGAGGAGAACGCACCAAAACACAACTGCTGAATCGCGTTATTCCCATTCCATCTCCTACTACAGTTCAGCAATTCAGTGACTCAAATATCTCCTGGGCACTAAAAATGAGAAGAACTGTCAAAAAAAGACCTGAATAAACTGTAAAGGACTTTTATTCTAAAGGGAGTAGCAAAGAGCGTGGTTGCTTGAATCAGATTATATAGGTAACCCCCCCTTCATTTGCTGTTTAGAAAGAAACTGGTTCAACTTTTTCCAAGCATAAAGCCCAACCCACCAAAAGCCACTGCTCAGATTTCAACACAAACTTGCAACAGAGAAATCAGAAACTAATTCAACAGCTACTGAAGTAACCACATTTTCCCCACTTCCCATAGGAGGCTGATAGCTGGAGCTACAGGCCAGTCAGTCCCACCTCGATGCCAGCAATGCGTGGAGCAGATCCTCCTGGAAACTATGCTAAGGCACACGGATAATAAAGGGGTGCCTGGTGACAGCCAGCGTGGCTTTACTAAGGGCAAGTCATGCCTGATAAATTTGGTGGCCTTCTATGATGAGGCCACAGTGTTGGTGGACAAGGGAAAAGTGACAGACATCATCTACCTGGAAGTGTGCAAAGCCTTTGATACTGTCCCACATGACATTCTTGTTTCTAACCTGGAGAGGCCTGGATTTGATGGACAGTCCACAGAGGTGGATCCGGGTGGATAAGGAATTGACTGGCTGGTCACACTCAGAGAGCTCTGGTCAACCTGGCCTTGAACACTGCCAGGGATGGGGCAGCCACAGCTTCTCTGGGCACCCTGTGCCAGCGCCTCAGCACCCTCACAGGGAAGAGCTTCTGCCTCAGAGCTCATCTCAATCTCCCCTCTGGCAGGTTCAAGCCATTCCCCTTGTCCTGTCCCTACATCCCTTGTCCAAAGCCCCCCTCCAGGTTTCCTGGAGCCCCTTTAGGCACTGGAGCTGCTCTGAGGTGTCCCCTTCAGGAGCCTTCTCTTCTCCAGCTGCCCCAGCCCAGCTCTCTCAGCCTGGCTCCAGAGCAGAGCTGCTCCAGCCCTCGCAGCAGCTCTGGGGCCTCCTCTGGCCTCGCTCCAATAAGTTGCACATAAACAAAATCTAACTCATTTCCCCACCATATCCTTAAGCTCACACCAAGATACTGTAACTCCGGTACGAGAGAAGGTTAAACTAAACCACCTGCCACTCAAAGCCCAAGTAACACCATGTTAAAGCGCATATGGGACTAGATCCTGTTCACTACACCACACCATGGTTTAGCACCAGGACTATATAGGACACAAGCTAATGTAAATTCATTACAGATTTTTAAATGAAGGCAAAAGATGTCAATAGCTAAGGTGGTGTTATGTATGCACCAATCGTTCCAATTTTCATATGTGAAACCTAATTTAGTTGGTTTAGCTCATAAAGGCGGACTCATAATTCCACTCACATGTAAGCATAATTGCTCAGTTGATAGGAAAGTGTATTTAGGATCCAGGCCAGGTCCTGTTTAGCCCTTCAGGTGAACATACCATTAACTCTGCTGGAAGGGAATGCTCTCAGTGCTCATTGAAGAAGCAACAGTCATGGCAAGCAACAAGACCCATGACTATTGAAGGAGCAGCATCAATTTAGTGATTTTCCCCTCAAAAAAACATTTTCTCACTTACACCTATTTGCTTCTATGCTAGAGGAGGTAAGAAGTGTAACAGTGGGAAAAATCTGTCTTCTCCTAAGACTGGCTTTATTTTTGCAGAGAAAAACCTTGTAGGAATTCCAAATTTCAACCTTCCACAGCCTACAAATGGTACCAAAGCAGGAGCTGCTCTCTTCATTGCAGACACAACCTCCTCCATGATGTACCACCAGCCCTGGCTCTAAACATGGGTGGTGGCTGCCTGGTTCTACAAAACACAGCCAGAGGTACCATGAGAGGCATCAGGCTCCATGAGGAACAGAGTTTTTAGGGGGGG
>NW_009945008.1:0-79185 GCF_000696875.1 Nestor notabilis | reverse complement strand
ACCCTAACTATTCTATGATTCTATGACTGGAGCACCCAAGTGCTGTTGCAATACTTGCATAAATTGTAAGTAATGCAAATGATGAGGGTTCCCCCCACAAGCTGCCATTGATGACTAATATAGTTGTTCTGTTTATGCAGTGTGCTGTAGAATACAAAGAAAATGCTAAAAATTAACAAGTCAGCTTTATATAAAAGCAGCTAATGGTTTAATCTTAGTTCTATTCCACACTGTACAAGTAAAGTAAGGTGAACATATTAATAAAATTTTTAAAGAAGCCCAATCTTATGCTGTTTTTTAATTTACTTTTTCTAAAACAGTAATCTTTGTTAGCAGATCAAGTGTGAACAACAGCACACTTTCAGGAAAGCATGCAAAGGCACAGTGTGGAAGAGTTCAGCCTGAAGATCCTTCACTGACTTCACAAATAGCGAGAGTAGAAAGACTCATCATGAAGTGCTGGATAATCCCAGGGAAGGTTGCACTTGTATTTTTCAGGCTGTGATCCAGGCACATACTGACCTCTGGAAAATTTTACTTAACTTTAAGATTTTTCTCTCATTCCTAAGAGCAGGCTTCAAAGCTTCCCACACGCTCATCACCCAGTCCCATTCCCAGCCTTAGTGACCATTCATTAGAGGCTAATAAATGTGTTTTAATTACTCATGCACTCCTTTCAATTGCAGAAAACTGAAATCTAATACGGAAATGAGTCTGAACCTAAAGACATGACATACAAGTACACAAGTTCATGGGAACTAATCACCCAGAATCCTGAAAGAGCCTACCAGATTCAAGTCTGAGCACTCACCCAGGCAACTGAAGTTAATCAAACGATCTAGTGCCTAGAAAAAATTCACATCTCTAGAGATATTAGCCATCCTTTCCCATTATTGAATAGATAGAATTTAAAAAACATGGATAGGCATTGGGAAGAAATCTTCCCTGATCTCTTTAAAAGATTCCCTGAATCTTTTATTTAGAACATTCTCAGATTTGGGCTTTACTAAAAAAAAAAAAAAAATTTTTTTTTTTTTTTTTTGGTAGAGAAAATAAATGCCGGAGAATTTTGTGTTCTAGGTTTTTTTTATTATGTGCAAACAAGATCTGAAGTCTCATCTATACTGTTCTTGTCTTTCCTGGTCTAGCTCCTTTGTGTATTGATTCTGGCAGTTAGGTCATAACTCAGTGCCTTAAGAAAAATAACTTATGCTTCAAGGAGAAGAAAATTGAGGTGATCCCTAGAGTTTTCCAAGCTTCTTTCCACAATGTGAGAAGTTCTGCTGGCAGAACAGCAAATTTTTGGTTCATAAAGACAGCAGATATCTACAACTGGTCTAAGCTGTCCCATGTGGAGCCTGGCGCCTCAGTAGCAGCCTTGCCCCCTGTTCCAGAAACAGTTTTGCCAGCAGCACTGCTGTGGGCTCCTCTAGGTAGACTTTCCCCAAGTCACCCTCCTCCAGAAATGGTCGCTCTGTGAATCCAGGTGTCTGGATGTGTAGGGAGGAAAATATGGGCTCCAACTACACCAGAATGGGAAAGGAGAAGAACTGACACAGTGAAGACCTCTTATGTAGAAAGAAAGGATAAAGGCTTGAACCTAAAATAAAATAACGCCTTGATTAGTTCCTCAAAATACATTTCCTTTACCTAGATATCCCGTTGAATATCACAATAAAGGTGTCTTGCCTCCTTACAGCTTGTGTCCCTTTGGAATTCTGCTTCTCCCAATAAAGTATGTCTCAGTCTATATCCACATAGTATCTCCAGGGTACTTATCTTCTTAGTAGCTAACTGCTCCCATGATTCACACAGAGGGCATGAGCTTTTAATAATTGCGTACAGAAGGACAGTCATCAGGATGCATGTGTGTATGGTATTTTTAATATCCTTTCACACTTTCATTAAAAAATAAAGATAAATCTCCCTTTAATTTTGTTCACAGTCTTTCCTATCTAATCTGTCTGGTTATTATTTGTGGCAGTAGCAAATTAATCTAATGCACAGGTACATCTTAGAAGACTCCCATCCATAGCTCAACACCATGTTTTCTAGGCCATAGCAGGGTTCCCTGCTACACAGGCAACAGCACTACAAAACAAAAAGCTTGGTGCTGTTTGAAGTACAGCACCAGAAGAAAGAACATGTGTGAGACTACTGGCTTCTGTCCTAATGCAAATGAAACAGCACCTAAAAAGCCTGAGACACAGGGAAGGGAGTTTCCTAATGTGTTGTTTTCTCCACAGAGAGTTCATGCTTCAGCTTCTCTGGGGTTAAGACACTGATGGCCATTAAAATACAGCTCCTGACTACAGAACCATGGCACCTGATAGCACTTTATAAAACATGGTAGATCACGTCATTTCTTTTATAGCTGGGGGAGTAAAGTATAAGAAAATAAACACCAGGCACTGAGACAGAGCAGAACCTAAATCAAAGCTCAAGACATGTCCATGACCTGGCTGTTGAGGTATGTAGCATCTCTAAAGTATTACCAAATGTGCCACACATGCAGAGCTCCTTCCCCCTGAACAGCAGCCAGGGCAGCCATGAACAGCAAGACCTTTCTTTGTGCATCCAGGCAAAAACACACATGCATTCCCCTGCATCTTACTGCAGAGATTCTGAGCAACAGAAAGCAGCAGTAAACATCTCACTAAAAATAAATGTATGTCAGCTTAAAGGCTCAGTAAACTCAGAGAAGGAAGTGCCTGTGGAACAGCAGAGACACCCGCAAAACTTGTAGGCTTTCTGAACACAAGGGGGAAGGAAGGGCTAACAGCATTACAGCTATGAGGCATTACTATTCACAGCAACAATTTTGTCTAGTTGAAATATAGCACATTATAAACCATCTATGAATCCTCAGCTGGTTGGAACATTTGGCTGCTTAAATATTCTAACTGCTCGGGAGGAGACAGATGTTGGCAGGTCAGGGCCAGGAAGCAGCCCCTGGTCAAATTCATTTACATCGATGATACTCTCCTGCACTTTAAGAAATAAACAGTTCTGAAAACTCAGAGGTGCTTGTGCTGTGCTAATCACTGCATCAGGCAATGAAAATTCACATGTCTATTAAGGTTTCAAGTTCCAAGAGAACAGTGAGCTGTCCCAGAGTGAGCTGCATGTTCACCATGCTGACATACCACTGCCTTTCAGCTCGATTATGCTCATCCTCCATCCCACAAGTTATTGGTGGAGAAACCAATAATGTGTTGCTTGTTGTTGAATTTTGCTATTCTTTTTTGTGGTCCCCAGTGTTGAATTACATTGCACACAAAGCTCTATGTGTGTGTATATATAGTTATGCTATAATAAATGGATGAATTTCAAAAGGAACAGTTTTATGGTGCATATTCTACATGGCATCCCTACAACTATCAGAGAGCAGCCACAGGATAATTTCTTTCCTTTATGAGGATCCTTTTTATTTTAAGGCTGAGGTGACAATTCTATTTTATTATTTACCAGAATAGAATTAATGGGTAGACTTACTTATGAATAGAAATTACTAGAGATATAGAGCAGGAAATGCATACAAGTATGAACCTTGGGTTTCATTGTAAAAAAGATCTTCAGAAATACCTGCAGTCATTTTGCACATCTGATCACCCATAAATTTTCTGCTTAGTGAAAAGAGGCACTTCACTGTATCTCTTCTAGATCTTCATCTTGCTCATCTATTTTGTATTTCAAAGATCAACACGTTTAGACAATTGTTTGCCAGTTTTAAATCTGATAATATTGAAATCTATGCATGATGATCTACAAATTTAACACACAGATCTATACATCTCTGTTCTGAAAGTTGTCTTTCTTTCACATACACATTCAGATCAAAAGTTTCAGACTGATCCAGCAGAGCTTAGGGGTACTGGGGACTTTCTTTAACAGAACAGCCAAGTAGATTCGAATTCAGTTCACATCCAACTATTATTAGTTTAGCTTACACATGTAAACTCTCTGGGACTGGACAGAATACTCAATTGAATTAAAACTAAACAATGGATCCACCACCCAACAAAAGAGGTTACTCACCACTTTAGTTTCTCAGGTGTGTACTTTTATCATATGGCATGTTATTGGTTTAATGCCTATTTATAAAAACAAAATAACCAAATACAGATTTGTGAAGTCCTTAGCAAGATTTAAAGATGCTGCTCTATATCACACTTCAAGATCTCTAAGAAGAGCAGGAGATCCTTAAAAACCATGTCCCCGCTGTGATGAAAACCAGCTCTCACACCACAAAACCAACACTCACAAATACCCTTAAATAGCCAGCAAGCATGGAAACCTTGCTGTTTGCAAACTGTGTTATTTTCATACTTGCACCATAATCCTAGTGTCTGGTGCAATGTTTAGTCTTTACGCTATGCTGTTTCAAGCAGTGGTTATAAATAAAATAGATACCGTCACCCACACACAATAAATCTGCATTTGTTGGTCCATCTCTGTTTGCAATATTTATAATATGGCAGGTGCCTGCTGACATTTGGCCTTTTGAGGATTTTGGTAAGAGACAGCACTATTTATCAATTTAAGTAGAAGGAGGGTTTCCTTGGGTGGGTGGTTTTGAGTTTTTGGGGTTTTTTTTTTAAAACACGGGCTTTATTCAAAGTTTGAGCTACCAAAATAGAGCTTTTTATTGTACAGCAATACAGAAGTTTTATAAACACTAACCATGAGCAAGGTCTGAAAGGGGAAAGTCACCAAATATCGCTTCCACGGTAAGAGGACAGGATCTTTATATTCCTTGTGGCACAAGGACAAGCCAAAAGCACAGCCCACATCCAAAGCTTTGCATTCAGTATCACAGGACGTGCCTTTGTCATTCACATCTGTGAAAATTAAACGGAGACGCAAACCTTCCACAGACAGCTTTGAGTCAGCCATTGATCACTCATCCCTTTTTCTCCTCTAAGGGTAGTGATAAAAGAAGGAAGGGTGTTCTTCCAGAGGCGTTCACAAGCTATAACCTACACCCCACATCCAGGGTTTGCTAAGCACATGTGCCCAGGCCCTACTTTTTCCCATTGCAGATCAGAAGCAAACCAAGCTTTTATTTTACACATGGGAAGACTCTCTTCCATGCAGGAACATCAGAATGCAGAACAGTCAGTTACCTAGAAATCTAGCTACTCATCTGAAATCATGGAGCATCCAAGACCCTACCCAGATCAGGCACATGAATTTACACCTCTGGGAGCTGCTCTGGGCACTATGCCATCAGCTGAAGCACTGCTGATCCAAGACCATCTTTCCCATCAATGCCATTCTGCTTTGAATAATTAAACCTACGCCAAAGCAAAGACTTGAATCTTACACCATGATCACAGCAACCCATTTGGTTGGCTTCCCCCTTTTTCTGTCCCAGTAGTTGCTTCTTTGGAAAACAGCATCACCATTATATAAGGCTGACAGAAGTTGACTGTAGAAAAGGCAGCTGTATGCTCATCAGAGCAGTCACAGGCTTTGTCTAACCATGGACTTGAAAACTGGTCATCTATGCTCCAGCTGAGTTTGGCAAATATCAGAGTATTCATTGTGTGGGGAATAGGATTTAGATTCTTCCTTAGGCTAAAAGACCAACAGATGCATTGCCTACCTCCACAGAGGTGGTCATTCTCCTTGGAGACTGAAGGAAATAATCTTCTATTATTAGAGTATTCCAAAACTCTCCTCTAAAACAAAAAGGATATTTAAATCATATTCTCTATTGCAGAAAAGGCGGTGTAAGAGGCTTCTTATTTCCTAGAATTAAGATGTACAGAGATAGATGCTTAAAAATAAATGGTTTGTAAAGAATTTGCACAGCAGAGGGTGGGAACTACCAAGCAGACCTTTAGTAATTTAATAATTCAACATTTAATCAAACTTGGCTTCATTAGTCACTCAGGACCAAGTAATATAGAAGAATATCCTGAGTTTGAAGGGACCCATGAGAATCATTGAGTCCAACCCCTGACTCCACAGAGGGCAATAAAATCATACACCTAAGGCCACGGAGCTATGTAGCTTCCTCCTTAGCATCAATCCTGGGCAGCAACGGAAGGTTCCTCTGGAAAGCAATCATTTTTGAGGCATGTATGAATGAAGATCAGACAAGGATTTAACACTCCATCTTACACATTCTTTTATTTGGGGGCTTACTTAAAAATAACAAGTCAAACTATAGACACACTACAAAAAATTACTCCTTACTATGATTCATGCTCACGTCCTTCCTTGACCCTACATTTCAATCAGTGCTTATACTCCTACCTTTTGGTAAACAATCAAATTACAGCAACCTAAGTAGTTCAGGAGAAGTCAATCATGTGTTCAGCCCATTAAAGCTCTAGTAAAGGTATTTAAATGTCTTACTTCATCCAGGAGAAGACTGTTGAAAGAGATTATAAACTAATCATCTCCGATATCTTTTTATTTCATCCGAGAACTCTTGTTCAGGATCTGACGCAGAAGTCCACACTTTCAAACTGAAGTACACTCTTCTTTTTTTGAACCACCTTTTTAATGAGGGTAAAAGCGATTCAACTTCAACACACAAATTGACACGCCACTAGACAAGTTTTAAATAGAACTCAGCATGACAGCATGGTCAATAAAGAATGGTGTTAAATCTGGGTTTAAATATTACTTCCTTTAAAATACAGATGAATAAGGGAGCTGAATACTACACAATCAATATTTAAAATTTAAATTCTATCATTCTTCTAGAACTGTATACGGGCTTTAACTGAACTCACACAATGATGCTCAGCTGGCTTCTGAAGAGGAAATTAAGCTACAGAAAAGAGTAATTATCACAAAAAAAAGTAAAATCTAAAACTTTACATACTGAAAACCAAAGGCAAACCTGAAAACTTCAGCGGAGTCTGTGATGCTCTGATAAACTGATTTCTAGGACAAAAATGCAGTCAAGCAATTTTGCTTTGCTCAGGATAAGCACGAAATAGTAAGATTATTTATTAACCCAAACCTTCAGAAAAAAAACCAAACCCTGATTATTCTAATTCCCTGGCATTATTGCTTTGGAACAGGGAAGATTGGCAGAGGGGTAAAAGTGCTATGAAAGGAACAGTACTAATTTATATTGTAAATGACATTTTGCATTGTTGAATTAAGAAAATAAAGTCTCAAAAAGAAATTATATTAGTGTACAGTATTTATTACCTTCTATTAATCTGCAGTCAATCATTCTTATATGACTAAGTTAATTCTGAAATAAACAGATATTTTTAAATACATATGAAGAAGAGAGGCTTTAACATAAGAGTATTTAGTTGATCTGCACTCTTAATCTACATGCAAGATACATCGATCAAATATTGTACATTTTCTTTCATTTTACACTGGTCCATTATAAAGCACAAATTCTGAGGGCGAAAGCAGGGAGGAAAGAAATAATTTTTTCAAGTAGCCCTTTTAGTAAAAAAGAGCATCATCTATATATTAAGCCAACGTATTTCTCTCCGACTTTGATATTACTTACAGTATACAATTTTGCAAAATATACAGCTCACCAAAGATACACAAACACATGGCCCTTTACTAAGGGCATGCAACAGAAAAAAAAAAGAAAGGAAGAAATACAACAGAAAATAATTCTACAGATTAGAAAAGTAATATTTTAGAACATTATGCCACTTCAGCGTGCCTCCAATGCTGGTAAGAAAAGGTCACGCATAATGTTTTTTAAGAGAACGTTGTCATTAGTCCATGAGAGATTTGTCTGCATGCTTCACACGAACAGAAAAAGGTACAAGTCACAGGGAAAGTAGCTTTCTCCAGTTATCTTTTAGGCCTGTCTATGTCATCAATAGTGGCTAGCAGCTTCTGTCTTGCCTTTTTGTTGATGTGGGAGCCCAGGCAGACATTCACCAGATTGGTCAACTGCTTAGTGGAATATTCCTGGCAAATAAAAGCAAATCATGTTATGGCAGAACAAAACACGAGACAAATATAGAGAATTAACCTCAGGCATACACACTGTGGACTTTTCAGCTGATAGAAGCAGTCAGTAACACAAGGGAGATTTAAAGTGGTATTTAAGTCAGGTCTGGATAGTTTTCACAGTTGAGGCAGAGGACAAAACTATATTTTCCTACATGGCAGGTTATAATGGAAAATGCTCACAACTTTAGTAGTGCTGGACTGAGTTCACAGAAAGTAATTCTATGAATACATATGTATATAAATCAACTTTTAATGTGTTTTCCATTTTTTGGGCAGTGTGGTGGGAAATACATATGCAAATAGGATAAGCTTTTAACACAAAAACATTTTTCTAAACAAACTGTGATGAAAGTTGATCATCTTTTTTCGTTTTGCCTTCTCAGCTCCAATAAGCTTCTAAGTATTCCTGCCTACAGGTTTTCCAAACAATGTTAATTTCGGTACACAATAAAAGAAGAAAAACTGCAAAAATGTTAAGACAAGAATTCCTAACACTTGACAAAACACCATATTTGTCAGTCCTACCTTTATACCTAACACCATCAAAAATATAGCTTCCACCAGTAGATTTAAACAAGCATTTTTCCGCATAGGACACCAAACAACAGCTCACAATCTCTCTTGTGGCTCCAGGTAAACCAAGAAACACTATATTAAAGACGTATTTCCTTCATCTATCTCTAATGTGATTTCAAGTAATCCCAAAATACAGATTTCAGAGTGGTCCATTTTAGAAGATTTTTCACTTCAACAGTGGGCAGCTCCAACAGCATGTGACTGTTGCTTATACAGTCCTAACTGTTATGTTATGCTATCATGAAAGCATGCTAAATGCATTCAAAACACAAATGAAGCCTTATCAGGGACAGCAATGTCAGTCCTGATTCAGTGTTATTAAGTGGAGGAAGAATAAGCTCTTATCTACAGAAAAACTCTTATCCATTGTGCTTTACAACTTAGTTTAAGCAATCTACTCCTAAAGGTGAAGTTAAACTGCATGGTGTGGTTTCAAGCCATACTTTTTGATGATCAAAATGTGGACTTTGGCATATTCTGAACAGCACACAAATGTTTTCAACTTAATTTTGCTCTAGTTCTCTACATTTTTTGACCGTAAAAGAATGCAGATTTAACTCTTACCCTATGTTCTTTTATCCAGCCTTCCATGTCATTTTCTGCTAGGTAGTATGCTTTAATGTAGGTCTCCACAAATTCTTTATCTGGAATAGGTCTGATGTCTGTTAACTTCTCTAGTTTCATTAAGAATTGTTGAAAGTCCAGTTGCATCAAGGCACGTCCTTCATTGCTGCACTTCTTTACATTGGCATAACTGAAGAGAAACACAGTGGAAAGTAAAACTTAGAAGGAATTAAAAATCAATGTTACTTCTCAAAGTTGTTTAACTTAGTCTTCCAAGCATTGAGGAGGAACATAATTATGGTTTTAAGTTAAAAGCATATAAGAACTTCTCATAGAATATCTGATGAAGGGTTTTATTTGCATTAGTATAATGTTTTAGGCCCACTCATAGAACAGAGCCCCATTGTACCCATTGATACTTAAAAAACCCAACACCATCCTATACCAAAAGCCACTAAAAATCCTACATTCGACTTTGTACAGTACATTGTACAGTACATTGTACATCTACATTTAACTTACTAGAAGTGGGTTAAAGGAAATTAAATCAATGCTGATCAGTGCACTAGACAGTGACATCAAGTAACCAATGACCACTGAAGTCTGAAACGTAACACACAGCTTTAAGAATGGCCCCCAGGAGCTTACTGAACCAACAGTGAACAACATCAGAGAAAGACACAAAGCTGTTTGTTCAAAAATACCCACAACAACCAGAGGATAAAGGGTGGCAGCACTGGCTAATCTCTGTGAGAGATTAATGTTTTAATGAGAGAAGATTGACAGAAAACTGGTGACAGGCTTGAGCTCAAAGTAGATGAGAGTGTAGATCAGGTCAGGGTGGGGTAATACCAGGAAGGATTATAGTGGGGCATTAGGCAACAAATGAGGAAAATGATCTTTGTAGTTTTTCAAATTGATAAGAAATTGCATTTGTCAGGATCAAAGGAAATGACACTGCAATGCCCTTAACAGTGTCAATTTTAGCTGCGTACAGGAAATAAAATAGCTTTGGCATGAGGCATAGTGTATTGATAGACTTAATCCAGCCCACCACTGGATGGTGATTCTCACTAGGACATACTGAAGTACTTCAAGAAGCCAGATGGGAAACAGAAGAGAACATAGGGGATAAGGCAGGGAAAAATTTAAAGGGACAGGACAAATCATATCAGAAAGGTATTCTCAGTCCACTCTGACCAGTCAGTGAAATGTTTAGGTGAAAGAAAAGGTGAAAGTTTCATAGTTAGCCGCAAGTGTGAACCAAAAGTGCAGTGTGGAGAAAGACACCTGAGTGACGATCTTCAGAGGTAAGAATTAAGCGGTTTGTGAACAATGAACTCACAAAAGATGAGTAACATTGTCAAGAAAAAGAAACAAGTCCAAAACAGGCACAAGGGTTGGGACATAGTAGGTTCATAGTGACTAACGGTGCTACCCACTTGAAAGGAAAAGGGCCAGGGGGAGGAGAAGAAAGATGCTTTTGTTCCACTTTGCCTTGAGGCACAATAAGTAGAAAACAAAATTTCAAAATGAGAAGATAGTTGTACAGGTCATGTCATACAAACGAACCCAGAAGCCAGAGGGAGTTTCATGGCTGGATTTAGTCTCCCTGAAAATGAAATTGATCTCTCAAGAGACTGCAAAAGGATGATGGCACAAAAAGAAATAGGCATGAGTATAAAAATGATAGTTTGAAAGAAGCAGTGGAAACTGATGATCCTCAATAGACAGCTAACATTTGGAGAAGAAGGATGTTGTTGAGGTCCTAAATTAGAGCAGACAGCAGGAGAGTGGGATGGAAGCAAGTAAGGAGTGCATAGGGTAAAGATAACCAAGAAAGAAATATGGAAACATATGTAGAAGGAGTGGAAGACAGCACGTATTCTATAATGCAGAAGTAGTTGTGATGAGAGCCCAGATGCATGTAGCAAGGGGACAAGGACACAAAAATAAATACAGTGGATGAAAAGACTACAATACTCAGGCTCCAACGCTGACTCTGAAAAGACTGGGACACTGATTAAGGAGGGAGGGATGAGCAAAGTGTAGCAGTTCCTGACTAAGGTTCTTGAGCCTCTATTGATTAATCCAACTTCCTGATGGATTTGGAAAAATCCTGCTCCATGGCTAACTGTTCAGGTTGACAACTCCACCCTTCTTCCTGGCAAAGAGAAATGGCATCACCATAGAGATGCTGACAAGTACACTTCAACTTTCTTCTTTACTTTGTCGGGAAATCATAATTTTCAGATAGAAGTTTCTTTGAAAGAAAAATATGTTGTTTCAAATGCTTCAATAAAACACCCAATGTCATTATTCTTCAGCAGTATGTAGGTACAAGACCATCCCCTTTAAACTTAATACTGTACCAGACCCTGTGAAACAACTGCTAAGGACTAAGTTAAGCCTTGATAATTTTCAGGCCTCCAAAAGCACAAGAACTTACCAGTGCACTACAAAATCAGAACCTTTAATTGCATAAAATAGACATTATCATTATGGGCATATTTACCCAAAAGCAAGAGTTTCATGAACTGCTTACCCTTCCACAAGAGTTCTATTGGCCAAGCGTATGCAGTGCTCCCAAAGGATGTTGGAGACTGGCAGGGGAATACGGACTCTCTTAGACACCTCATTCAACCTTCTGTTAAATTCTTCAAACTCCTGACGAAACATGAAAGATTGCTTTAGCATAAAAGGGATCATACTTTATACACCCCTAGCAACCACAACAAAGAATTAGAAATGCACATGAAAGACCATACTGAAAAATAAGAACAAAGCAGAGAAGCTTAATAGGCACAGACTGCAGAAACAAGCTTATGTATAAAGTAGAGAGCATACCACTTTCTAGTATATCATTCACATTACCTCAGTAATACTGCTCTGTTCCCCAGAGGTGTAGTTTGCTGGGAAACTGACACCTCTGAAAATTAACCCAGTAGCTAATCCTTCAAATGCCATTTTCATTGCCTCACTCCCTAAACTCATCTTTAACTTTTTTAAAGTCAATATACAGCCACTAAAGAAAATCCTTCTTTATCCTTCTAAATACCCACCCCCATCAGCTTTCAAACAGAAGCTCAGAAATATTGTAATCACTTTTCATTCTTCAACCTTTCGCATTAGGTAAGTTCCCTGGTGCTTTAAAATGAGCTGAGAGCACCCACTGAAAAAAGTCAAAATCTTAACTGTCCAGGAGCATACTGCAACACGAGATAACAATTCCAGTTGAGGGAAGGCACCTGTTTCCACCCGAAACATCAACAGCCTGGCTGGATTTGAGCTGTTACTATGAGTGACACACTAGTCATAACTGAACGTAATTACTGCTACTATAATTTTGTGACTTACATCAAGTGAAATGTCTGCTGCAAGTGACTAATGCCTCTGTCATTTTAAAAAAGTGTCAAACAACCTAAATACAAAGCAGACTGATAGTGAACTTCCCTGTATAACCAGAAAAAGCAGTTTGTATTTCAGCCTACTAAGACCATACTTGGCCAGCAAGGTCCTTTCATTCCAAGGCTGTTAATCTACATGGATTTTTTCCTCTTTTTTTTTTTTTCCTCACTCTCACCCTCCACCTCAAAAATCCAGTATTCAAAGAATATCAGGAAGGAATCTCAGCAATCAATTTAACCTAGTATCTGACCACATAACTGGTGTTTAACACATATTTTCTGAAAGAGGAATTTGGCAAGAGAAAGCAGGGTACCACAATGTCATGCTTTAAAAGGCATGCAACTTATTCTGAAGATGCCTAGCACTCCATGATAATGCATTTCTTGAACAATCCTCTTTCCCCACTTCATTTGCTTCCATACATACTATGAATCAATACAGAATTTTGCATACACACATGACTAAAAGTAGTTTGTTATTAAACATTGTGCTTACATCTGACACTCCTGGAGTTCCAGGGTACACAGCAAATGACTTACTGCTTAGCAGTAATCTCAAAGCTTCTGTAGCAACCATTATTAGCTATATAATGTAGAAGCCAGAAATGGTTTTAAATGGTATTAGCCCTGATTGTCCTGAAGCAAATTCTTCAGCAGTTCCACATCCATGAAAGGAAAAAGCTCTACTGCAGAGATCAAATGCTTTAAGCACAAACCAATTCCAAAAAGCCATGGCAGCATAAAGAATAGTAATCACAAAGATTCAGTCAAATTCAGTGCAACAATGATCCTCTATCAGCTCCTCCCTTCTTTCTACTGATTTTTTTAAGCAGAGAACAGCTAAAGTATGAAGGTGTAATCAAACCTGCTATTCAACACAGATTCGTAACTTTTTCTCTGATACATACTTCACATAACTTTAAAATAATTTTTTCAGCTTCACTGTAAAAATTAGTGTAACTAACTCTACCACTACCAGAACTTCCTTTTAAAGACCTTTAGAAACATCATATAGGCATATAAAAAAGGACGAGAGAAGGATTCTTTCAAGAACAGGTTCTGTATGTGTAAGACACACCAATTGTATAACCACTGCTACTGAATGCAATTGAGAAGTTGGGTAAATAACTTCCCTTCTATATTCCTTTTCAAATGCTAACTTCTGAATATAGCAACTTCAATTGAATAGTGCACAACCATTCTCAGTGCTGATCTGACCTATAGTCCCCATGATACATCTCAAAGATAACCGTTTCAAAGACAACCGCTAACCCAACCAAACAAAACCAACCAAACAAATAACAAAAAAAACCCAATTAACCAAAAAATACCCTCCCTCCACCCCTTCCAAAAAATTCCCAAAATAATCCTACCCAACAGAAAAACCCAACAAAACATGACACTGAAGTTTCCTCCCTGTTGCTCTGTTTATGACACATGTATCTACCACTCAGACAGGAAACTCATTAAACTTTTAAGGTCACTTTCACCCACCATGTAGTCAACAAATCATCACTGAAACAATCCACTAGCAACAACAACAATAAAAATTCTGGACTGACCTACTTTTAACAAATTCCCATTTGTCAGGATGCTGTACTGCTTTAACCATGCCACCTTAACAGTTTTAGTGAAGTATTACAGCAATTTGATATTTATATAAACTCTTGCACACTATTTCCCAGAAAGTATTCACCTTTAAAAGAGCATCTACATATATATTGTGCTGTGACATGATTTCCTTCACATCCCATTTTACATTAGCCATGAGAAGCAGCATTTGTTCATAATCAATGGCTTTAGCAGCAACAATCCAATAAACTGGTTTACGTAGTTCACTGGCAGTTGACACTGTCTGAAACAGAATACAAAAAAAAATTCAATTCAGTAAATTTCTAGCTAGTAGAGAGTAATATATAACAAAAATGTATAAGTATTTGCACCATATTGTACAAGTTTCTAACTTTTTCTACAAAGTTTCAAACCTTCTGTCTAAAAATCAGCTGAGAATTACACAATTCTGACCTGAGAATAGAACTGCTGAAGAAAAGGCTTCTTGGCAGCTGGCATCACTGCATCAAGATGAGGCTGAAGACACTCAAACTGCTCAGCCAGAAATACCCTTTGAAAGCAAAGAAAATGCAACACTTGGCATGTCTCTCTACAAGTTTTACTCTACAGTTGACATATTTGCTAATAACGACATGTAACCTTGAAAAATTTAGCCCTGAGAAGAACCGTAACAACATATCAGCAAGTATTCTCAATTCTGTCAATTTTATAATATGACTGCAAACAAGAAAATGCATGAATAAGGAGACTAATGCTTGAATACTAACAATTCATGTTTCTATTTTATGCAGGATACACTGCGAAGGTCTGATCCAAAGTCTAGAAAAGTCAATGGAAGAGTGTCCCATAATTGCCATACTGTAGGGCAGTCAGTATCAATATTAACAAATTCATGTCAGAATTTCAAAATAACATTCCTAATTACTTATATACTAGGGAATCTCTAAAGCTAGAATATGAAATCATATTCTTTCTCGGGGGTAGAATTTGCTAATAACAACATAACAAAGAAATAAATTTCTAACTAAACATAATTAATGCAAAAATAAAAAGTTTCTTTGAAAATACATTTTTTAAATTAACTTCTAATCTTTATGTGTCATTTGGGGGGGGGATGGATAAAAATAAAACCCATTTTGTAAGTTTTGTGTTACTTGCTTGTTATAATCTCTTCATAGGTACATCTCCACACATTGCAAAGAACATTGCAAGCCAAGACAAACCAGTACGAACTAAGCAGTTCTGAATCTCAGCCATCACCATCTGAGTACTTAATATAAGGTTTAAATGAACTCTACACATTAAATACTCCCATCAGCCTCTTTAAAATTAAACTTTTCTCTTGTTAGATTTGGCCTTGTACTGTCACAAATTACTAGACCAGCTGCAGTAAAATTTCATTGCTTATGCTTGCAGGTGGTTAGACCAGATGGTTAGGCCCCACTAACTTTAATTAAGAAATTACCTCTATCACTCATATTTAAAATCACATCAAGAAGCAGGAATTTTTGACCTCTCCAGAATGTCCTGGCTTGTAATCACAATCTTTAAAACAATCCATAGCTTCCAGTGACCACAAAATGCAATGTATAGTAAATAACCTACAAAGACTCCGTGGCCACCACTCTCTCTGCCAAACCATACAGTGAATTGCCAGATGTCAAAATTACAAGATGACTGAGATGTGGGCTTGGCACCTTCTCCTTTCTCTCTTCAGCAGCTGTGAGAGTTCCTGTGGGATCAGCAGAGACCTCCTAAAACAAAGAATTAAACAAATGAAAAACCACAAAGATGGCAAGAATGGCTCCAGCTGAGCAGTTTTAGATGACAGATAAGATGAAGCAATGTTTCTAATTCTAAATTGTAATTTTAATCAAGCCTGAATGAAAAGAGTTTTCTATTTGAACAGCGTGGTGTTCAAACATGTGGAAAAAAATCCTATCATGAGATCAATATCTAAGGGGAAAGGAAAAAAAGGCGCAGAACTTCTTACTACACCTTACTGCCCATATAGGCTTTAGCCCAACTGCCTACTGGGAGACTGACTTCTCATCCTCGGAGACTGTATCTTCAATCTGACAGCAATCAAGTGAGGCAACAAATCAAACAAGTATTACCTGTACATGAGCTTTACTGTTTACGTGAGCTGCAGCTAACTTGAGTAAAATACAAATTATGTTTCTAAACAAGTTATCATTCCATAAAAACTTCTATTCTGCAGACATCTCAAATGTAGAAAGCAAGGAAATACTCACTGCAGAGGAAAAGAATCTGTAATAAGAAACAGGTTACAGCTGTTATGAAACTAAAAAACAAACAACAAAACCCAAACCAAAATCCACAGGGAAAAATTGGGGGGGATTTAGGGGGGTGAAGAAGTGAAAAAAACCTCACCTCTACATTTAAGGAATATTAAGCACATGTTACAGCTAGAAGGGGAATCACAGAAGGAAGAAATTCCCAGAGCTATCACATTGGTCTAAGTAAAAGTATAAACAGACACCCTCTGAAGCTTAGCTATTTGCCAAAACCATATCAGGGCATGAAAACGTAAATGTAGTTCTGGCTTTAGATTAATCACTCATACCATGCTTACTGCTTTCACAGAGACTATAAAAATATGAGAAATGCTACAAAACAAAGGTGACATAGAACCCAGAACAGACAAAAAAGGTAAGCATAACATGGCAGTGATTTCTTAAACAAGAGCCCTCCATGACTCTGGGGATAGAAACTCTATGGCCAGAGAGGTGCTACAACAGATCACCCTGTCTGTATGGAATGAAAATAAATTTGGGCAATAACATGGTGACAAAGTAGTGCTAAATATAATTTCTTCAAAAGCCAGATCAGCTGCACAACATGTCTGCTGTAAAACAACATACGAACACACAACCCATATGACAACAATAATGCTTAAACATGACATTTATGGTTCAACTCAAAAAACAAATTAGCATAATTCTCAGATTGCTGTAAAACTGGACAAAGATGAAGTTAAAAACATGGCAATAAATATAGCAGCATTGCAGTTTGGGTTTGGGTTTTTATGGTGGGTTTTTTTTTTGGGGGGGTGTTTCTTTTTTTTCTTTTTTTTTTTCCCCCAATTGGAGAGAGAAATTAATTGCAGTGAAGTAATTAAAGAAGAAGGAAGAAAAATAGACTCAAGCTGACCACAACAGTCACCAGCAGTTTCTTCTAGGCTTCACAGCAGAGAACAACTATAAGGAGTAGCATGAAACAGAATATTTTTATTCACGGGTGTTTTAAGACAGTTTTGCCTAAGAAGAAAAGGAGAGCAGTGAGCACTAGAAACAATGATGGAACTAAGTCATGTTGAACTCATTCCAGGCTTGAGACAAGGAAAAATATGCACTGCAGATCTTGAAAAGCCAAGAGAAAAGGTACTGCACAGGTGAGCAGGTGAAAAGGGAGAAGCAGTAAGGAGGTTATTCTGGCAGCAAAATATCTGACAGATCCCTTGTGATTATGCTGCAGCAATTAAAGGCAGAGCACGCAAAAATTGATTATGTCAAAATGTGTAAGGACTTGGTGAGAATTTAAGTGATAGAGAATGAGCAGAAAGACCAACACTTTGCTGCTATAGACAAAGCAGCAACAGAATGTGTTTACTGCTTAGATGAAAACCAAGCCAAAAGTGACATTAAAAATATAAGACAAGTGGGTAAGATGACAGTGTCCAAGCTGTTAAAAATGGTCTGAAGTGTGAGGGAACAAAAAAATCACAAGTTCCACTTTAACTATCTTGAATTTTAGTTGACAGTTACCTCCTATCATGTAACAGCCCAAGGCAACAGAGAGGTGGATTTCCTAAATCAGAAAGGCTCTTTCAGTTCTGTGTCTGCTGAAGATGTCAAACACAAACATAAAAATGGGTACAGCAGATGGAACAAAGCACAGACTGGGAAAGCAGAGTTCTCACTATCAAGGGTGAAGAAATCATCTTCAGACTTCTAAAAAACCCCTCACCCCTATAATAGGTTACAGAAGCAGAAAACAGATAAAGCAGGGAGCCTTGAAGGAGCTCCACAGAAATTCTGACATTAAAACCAAAGACTGCTGACTCAGCAATACCATCAACACATCATTTGTAGCACTAAAAGATCTCACAGAAAGAGATCAATGAGCAGAAGAAAAAACTTCTAAAAGAAGCTTACAGTAAATGCTATCAGATAAGTTGCACTCAGTATGGGAACTATTACAAAGACTAGCCACATCACTAGTCGAAAAATGAATTTTCTTTGCTCTGATCTGTGTTCAGGTTCAGCTAGATACATATCTGCAATTAAACTGGCCTGACATTTCACAATACCATGAAGTCTGCATTCTGCTGAGTCTAACAGAATGTTTTAGCAAGCCAAAAGGCTTGGCTATGTGCTAAAACTCAGGTAACACCTTCTAGTCAGCTCTGAAGATACCTACCCAGTACATCCACAAGTACACTGCACACAGACAATAACAGCTAATCATCCAGACGTAACAGTCAATTCTCTAAAAATATTAACTGAATCAAAGATACTGTTAGCTATCAAAACCCACTCTTCATCTGCCTTCTCTTTTTCTAAGTCATTCTCAAAAAATAAATAAACAAAAAGGAGAAGATTAGAAATGTTTACACATAATAAAACCCGCAAACCTACAGCCCATCAATCAATTCTCTAGTCTTAAAAGACAGTGAGCCACAGAACTGGGAGAAGAGTATCAGTGGCAAAGGTTTAAGCATCTTTGTTTCTTTCAAAGACTAATTACAAATTATGTAAAACTCCAATATTACAAAGACTTAACTTTGTATTTATTGCACTCCAAAGTTGCTTGTCACTTCAATGTTGAGATACATTTTAAACTTTTTTTTTTCCTACCTGCCTGCTTCCCATGAAGGTAAATATCTTGTGAACCTTTTAAGTGCTGAAATCGTATTACACCTGAAGACACAAAATGTACATGAGACAACTAACTAAGTCAAAGATATCCTAGGGTTCAATCAGGGAGTCAAACTCTGGTTCAAACACAGTATTAGTATTTCATTCTCCTAATCTGTTCTAAAAAGCAGGCACTGCAGAAGTATGTTGATAGCAAAAAGGAAGCCCAAAGAAATAGCCAGTGTGCCAATCCCCAAGAAAAGCACAAGATCATTCTGAAAGGGCTTCAATGATGCATGTGTTTTTCTCCTCCAGCCTTCATTAACAGAAACAATCAAATGACCATGTCCTTTTTGTCACAAAACAAGCATGTTCAAAACCTCAGTTGGGTCAGTCCCACTGATTTCAGTAACAGAATTCAATAAAATTTGTGCAGAAACTTCTGGAATCTTTGCATTTCATGTATTTCTTAGCATTCAAAATTAAACGGAAGACTTTTTGCATAAACAAAATACCAAAAGTTAGGAAATTTATTAACTATCTTGTCTTACCTAAGGCCTCTATCAGGAATCACTGCGTGCTGATAGACAACTGGGGAAATAAGTCATTAACTATGCCTTAAAAAATATGAGCCTCTGCACAAAAGCATGCTGACTGCCAGACCCTTGGGAACCTGAACCACCACCTTACAAACACATGTAAGCCAATCTGGTCCACTCACACACATTTTTACTGCAGCATTTTTCTTATCCAAAGAAAGATTTCCAGGAGGAGCTGATGATGATTCCCAGGTGCTCAGCTGTAACCCTGCGGACACCTAAACTTCTCTGGGATTAGGAATCAGCCCAAGTTTTGGGTGCTCAACAAGAAGAACCTGAAGTGACTAAAATGACATGGCTCAATGATTGCCCAAGGAGAGACAAAGCAATTGCCAAATCCCAGAAAATTTATTCAAGGAAATAAGCTGGAAAACTTCACTAAATCATTCCAGTCTACTTGGGTAATACAGTCAAACAAACAAACAAGAAGTTGTATCGAGCTTTAAATGAATAACATGAGGAAGCAAAACAGCTGCAGAAGTCCTAACATATTTTCAAAGTGCTTGCCATGACAGAACTTTCTTTTGTATACACGGAGTTCTCTGCCCTTGACAAGCAATTCACACAACACCTTAAATATTCTCCTTATGTATGTTGTACAGATCTTTCCAGGAAAAAAGAAAAAGGGGAAAAAAAAAAAAACCAAACCAAAAAACAATCGTCCTTTTTTCTTTTCTTCAGGTTTGGTTGTTTTTTTTTTTTTCTTTGAAGGCGCAGGAGACCAAGCAAGGACTGTAAAAGTTGGAGAAATTGTCTTTGGCTAAACAAGACCTCACAAAGAATCACAGCTCACAGCTACCATGTCAGTGAGGAGCTTAGCTATAGGAACGGCATCCTGCCATGTTGAGTAACGAATTCCACAGCCTAGACTCTCCAGAGCTTGCCACTGGTATGCCAAACCAGGATATAAGAGGGTACATGTCCACAGGACTGTGCAGTGACATTTTAAGTAAAACTGAATTGTTTGTTTCCAGAACTGGGATTAGTGTTACTGAACCGTACTGTTCCACAGCATCAAAAGGTCAAAGTCAAAACTGGTTGGAAAGTCAGGCATGAAGAAAAAAATCTTTCCTCCCAATCCTTATCTTATTTGTTCAGCTGAAAAATCTACATTTTCCATTTCTGCACCATCAATCTCTAAGCTACTGTCTGCCAAAAGATACATACTTCATGGGGAAAGAGCCTGAAAGCTAAAGCAAAGACAGAACCTAAAATACATAAACCAATACTTCTTCATATCACTGATTCCTTCCCCCTACTCTTCTATACATTGCACTCCTATGCCTCTATACTGTTTTACTGCAGTGATTTATCTTCTACTGCTGTAAGGCACTGTAACTCTGACAAACTTCACTGTAAATCTCAGTTTTACTTGAGCAATCCAGTTTGCAATGAAATATTTATGAGTATTCCATGGTTATCTGCCCCAAAAATCTCACTTCTGGAAGCAGCAGTATCACTCAAGGCAGCTATTTGCATATACAGGACATTCACAAACATCTAGGTAACGGCAGTACCATGACTACGTTACATTTTGTGAAGATAAGGAAGCTGCTTAGAGACAGATACAGAAAGGAAACAGAAGTAGAAATTTCCCTTCTGAATCTCTAGTTATCTTAGATCACATAAATTTGATTGATACCCTGTTGCCTACCTGGAGGCTTACTGGTGTCAATAGACTAATACAAACATTACTGTTGCAAAAACACATTCCTGTTAGAAATTACAAAGACCAAATGTGTGTAGGTATCTCTACATACCCCAGTCAGGAGAACTGTCAATGAGGAGATGCAGGCAGCTCAGAAAAAGGCACTTGTTTAGATGTATTTTGCCTAACCAAAACCCCACCTTAGCACTATAGTGAGGCTGAAAAAATAGCACTTCCTCCCCTTTTCACTTTTCTCTGTTTTCATACATCCTACTGGTATGAATGAAACACAGCTTGTAGAGTGCTATTTCTGGATCCAAATTATTAGGTCTGAAGCTGCTGCATAGGAGAATCTGTGTTGAAGCTATTTTGTATGAGCTGTGGAAAGGCCTGAATATGAAGTTCAGATACACGTATGAAATTCAGTACAACATAGGCAAACGAATCTTTAAAAGTCATATGGTTCTTTTACCTCTCAGAAATGAAACTTCATCCCTTAATACAAATACTCAAAGTGCTTGTATTTTTTATCCTTCTGAGTTAGCCTACAAGTGTTTTGTTAAGGCAAAGACAAGTAGTTTAGACACAGAAAACTGGTTAATCACTGAAAGCTCCTAGCAGATTTCTAGTTTACGTAAGTATAAATTGCTACAAGAAAGCAAATACAGACAGTTTAGCTAATTGGTACGCCTCTCATTTATTTTTAACTAAACCTATTTTTATATATATATATATATACACACACACATTTTAGCAGTGCAGAGATTAATAAAAGCCATCGCTGGAAAAAACCTTGTTATTGGAAAATTTACAACAGTTTGAAATAGGAAGCAAATTTAAAGCAGTGGTGCCTAAAGAACATGCTTGCTCAACCTTGTAAAGAGTTAAGCCCTCTCATCATTGTCATCATAAAGTCTCTTCATCATTGTGATTTTGATTACATCATACAAAACATCCATTAAAAAAAATACCCAAATTACAAGCATGGTATTGTATCAGAAATACAAGTAGCAGTGGCACATTTACTTCCACCTGAAGTGGTAACATTTGGTGGTTGTTTATTGTTTTGGCTTTATTGTTTACTATAACGTTTTCTATTATATCACTGCAGAAGCAGCATACAGACATGAATAATACGTACCACAGCTGTGGTGTCACACAACTGCCCCATGGTGAAGTTAACACAACCGAACACATGTTTGTATCTCAGCTATTTCCTGTTCACAGTCTAAAACATTAATCTAAACTGCAGGTGGACTTGCTGCAGTTTATGAAGTACGGTTGGCTTCACTATTAGACTGCAGAAGAGCAGAGAAGTGATTCAGCTACAGTTGAGTACTACTTAGAGGGGACAAAGACCCTCCAGCAGAAGCAGGAAGTATGCGATGCATGAAGATGGATGGAGAGAAAGCGCTTTAAATTGCTGCATCCTTTTTGCTCAGACACCGAGCCAGAAACCTGACTCTATCTCTCAGTGGTCTAAACGAAAACCAGGATAGTACTTCTTTCTCAAGTATGGTTAGTATACTGTAAGTACAGTATATATTAAAAGGGCAGACACTTCTTCCCTAGATGGATCAGCAAGAAAGCTACACTGAAGAAGCTCTGTGTTAGAGAACACCCTGCGGGCAGCAATCTAATTGCCAGTATAATGGTCAAGGAAAGGAATTGCGCAGAATATATGTATGCTTTTTTATTTAAGGCATGTGAATCTGTGTGTGAAAGGAGCAGATGTGGAGAGGGGCTTCAGAGAAGGTTATGAAGAGGGAACCTGAGGAACCAGACCTCCTGGGGAAGGGATGCCTCCACCAGCCAGGACCAGATCAAGCAATTGGGGAGGCTGCTACAACAACTCTAGCAGAGAGGCTCTAATGCTGCTCTTTAACTTGGAGCAGATGATTTCCGGTTAGATACAAGGAAGAAGTTCTTTACTGTGAGGGTGGTGAGGCACTGGAACAGGCTGTCCAAAGATGTGGTAAATGCTCTATCCTTGGCAGTGTTCAAGACCAGACTGGACAGAGTCTTGGGCAATGTGGTCTAGAGTGAGGTGTCCCTGTCCATGGCAGGGGGGTTGGAACTGGATGATCTTAAGGTCCTTTCCAACCCTAATTATTCTATGATTCTTGCACTGCACTAATAGGGAAGTATAAACTTAAAATAGAGAACTCCATGAGGAGCTACACGGAATACCTCCAATTGACCTCCATATTCTTCATACTGAAGATGCTACAAAAATGCAAGAAAGAATGTTAAATGCAGCTCAACTTTACTTTGCCAGAACTGGAATGCCCCTTCCACTTTGCTTTCTCCTTCACAAAGGAAGCTTAAAATTCAGCTGAATAATAAAAAAAGTAGTATCTTAAAAAGGTATCTGGTATAAACTAGTGAACATTAATTCAATCCCAAACAGAAAATATAGAATGTCTACAAAAATGAGAAGATAGCTTCTAAACCCTCCAATTATTACTCTACCTCTTAATAATAAATATAGAGCAAAAATACACATCCACTTGTATCTCAAAAAAGGAACAGACTAAGTCCAAAAGAAAAGCTAGGAATCAGTCAGTCTGAATTACCAAAGAGTCTTGACACAGATGATAGAACTCAACCTTCACAGGCATATTAGGGGAACATTGTATGATCTACACGCAATTCTGGCAGAATCTTAGTTACAGATTCAGAACGATCAGATTCAGACTATCTCTATGAAAATAAAATATTGAATGATACTGCCATTAGGAACTGAAATGCAGCAGAAATGATAGCCCTTAATAAAGTTACCATGAAGACAATGCAAAAACCCCCAAATCCGCAACAAGCCATGAGACTGAACCACACAACAGAGACGTGGATATTTTCAGAAAGCAATTTACAATAATCTAAGATAAGAGAGAAGAATTTTGAGAGCAGTCCAGAACAGTCTATGCAATCGTGAGAAATACCCATTTTATGACACAGTAAAGATTAATCTTGACTTACACAAACTCTTAAAAACAAGCAAACAATAAAAATATCCAGAAGACTTTTTCTTCCTCATGAATCAAAACCTGAAAAATTACCATTTATAGTATTAGACCAGCATAAGTTCATAAAATATTAATAAACCTCATGGAATGCATTTAAGTTAATAGCAGTTAGTTAAGATTTCTTCCTCCATTCAAAGAATACCTGGAACATAGCTATTAATTTCATTTGACACTAACATTATCTGTAACAGCATTGTTAAATGACTAAGGAAGAAGAAGAAATGCAGTTATTTCTCCAGTTTATTTCTAGTAAAGATTTGTTAAAAATTATTTTGACTGATAAGAAAAAGAAAAATCAAGGCTGTAAAGCACTGTCTGGAACTGTGACTACTAAGTAAGTTAAAGAGAATTAATTCCATAACTTGCTGGTTTTTCATAATCTTTAACCGACTTGTTTGCAAGAGCTTCCCGTAAGTAATTTTTCTTTCTTAATACACTGCCTTTGAGAAGAGTATCAGTATGACTAGCTGCCTTCTGTTTTATAGAGGCCTGCATTATTCGTTATCTTATGCTCCCTCTACCGACTCTATAAGAAATGGCCTGAAAATCCTGTAAAATGCCTCTGTGCAAGAACAATTCAGGATTTTACATAATACTGCAAGGAATTAAAAAGACAAAAAGTACAGCTCTGTGGAGTGCTAAATCCTTGTGAAAGTCAGAATAGAGCATGTGTCTTCTACCTCTTTTTGCGAAAGAAGCCTTAGAAAAGAAATCCTTCCTTCAGTATCCATGGTATTAACTACTATGGAGGCATTTATGATATTCTTAGGAAACTTCTTCATAATGTTTCAAGAGGCTTATATTTAGGTAAAAAAAAAAAAAAAAAAAAGAACTTCACATTTCTATTTTTTCCATAGTTCTTGGCAATATTTCTTCATAAACTCTGCTGCTCAGTTGAAACCACAAAATCTACCTGAAGTCTCTGTAGTAATGTGACATGGACAGTAATCTGCTACCAGTGTGACATAAGCACCATATTTAATTTTCATATTTTGAAAATAACTCATGAAGTGACCAATGGGATACAATCTAAATACATCAGGGAAAGTTCCCCATCGTTCAGAAATGACTTAACAAAAGACTCAGTATACTACTTCTATTATCTTGTAAAGTAAATGATACCCAGGATGGCTTACTGTTTTGCTATTATTTTACCAAAGAAAAATGAGTCATCGTGTGTTGGTTTGTTTTTTGGTTTTTTTTGGTTTTTTTAATAAAACATCTCATTTAATGAGGGTAATACTGGAATGTCTCTCTCTATTACATGAACTGTAACACATTATAAGATTTTTTTGTTGTTACAGCTAGCAAAAGCTATTAAACTAATTTTGTTGTATATTAGAAACAAGTGATTTCATAAAATAATGATTTCTACATCATGATACACCATGAAACTAAGCTTTTTTCATTACATACACCGAATGTGAAGAGAATTAAAAATCAGAAAACCATGGTAAAACACAATTCCTAATTTCCTACACAGACATCTGTTCCACTGACCATTAGCAAAATCCAGGTACTTACCAGATCAATCAGACTCTCCTGGATCCTGTTCAGTGTGGTACGTAATCTGCTACTACTGAGACCCAGTCCTGCTGATTCAAACTAGAAGAAATAAATACTATTTAAGTTGTGAAAACTCATTGGTTTAAACCTTACAGTTTAAATTGCTGCATCCAGCAGTGATACAGCAGATCTTTGGTTTGTAAAGACCGGCTACAATTAGCACATAATCACAACCATACAAAATAAAAAGAAAATCAACAGAGGTCACGGCACTCAATACTGCACTGGTGTGAAGAATGACTTGAGTATCTTTCATGAAGATGACAGCTTACCATTCATACCAATAAACAACCAGTATCCTTATTGTTCTAATACTGTATTTGGGTGCAGGACTCTAGATTTGGGCAATGAGTGCAGAATAGCACACCACAATGCCCCCACAATTGCAGGCACACCACAACCAAGCCAGATGCCCTTGACCTCTCTCAAGCTATAACATTTCTTGTAATTCTTTATTAAATACCTAACTTGCGTATGCAAACTTATATCAACTGATCTTTATAAAACATTCATTATTAATTAATGCGTATAAAGATCTACCTGAGAAATGTGCCATCTTCGTGTTCACTGCTCAGAAGTATTATGGGGCAGATGTTCAGCTGGGATAAATCAATAGAGCTACACTGATTTCCTGGTAAATGCAATGAATTATACCAGCTGAGGGTCTGATCTGACACACGTAATTATTATAGCTACTTATCTTCTACTTTCAATTAAAAAACCCCCAAAACAAAGAACAAACTAACACAACAAAGAAAGTGGAAATGGACAGCTCAGAAACACATGTTGTGTCAAGAGTATGTAAGAATTTGAATACAGTTCTGGTATGTGATTCACACCAAAAGGCAATTTACGGAACAGTATTGGAGCACTGTTGCACATTGTATTATTAGACTTCCCTTCCTTTCCTTTCAGTGCACTAGACCAGGGAAGGAAGTGCTTGAGTTCATGCCATCTCCTCCCCCCACCTTCTAAATACAAAATGGTATAATCATCGGTCCCCATGTAGTGCGTCTAACATTTCTGTCTTAAGATGCCCATCTGCCTCAATCATCCTATATATTCAGTAAAAATGTACATCTGAGTCAAATTCCAACTGGAAGTACACTCTGCTGAAATCTGGAACCTGATCATAAATCACTGTCTACTGTCTACATTTGATAAAAAGAAGTGTTCACACCTTTGTTTTTCTGCAGGTGAAGTAAGCTTTTTTACAAAATTAATTTATATTTTTATTCACATTTTACTGTAGAAATATAAGTTCTGAACTGCCTTTATTTTGCAGATACATGGGTGAAAAAGAAAATAACTTTTTTCTCCTTTAAGAAACACAACCATGGTTCTCCAAATCATCTTTTTTCCCCCTTAATGTCATATAGCACTTTTTCAAGATAAGGTCATAAGGACTGCAAATTCAAGACTGGCTACTCTCCTTGCTAAGGTAAGACCAAACAGAAAAAGTATGCTGCTTAAAAGAAAAATATATATGTATCAAAAAAATGTATTTGTAAGTTTCAGCCACTAAATTTCATTTTAAGAATTTGCACCTGCACCATCAAAACTACACATCACACAGTCCACCACTAATTCCTTCTCTTTCTGCCTTTCAACCACTAACTTTCAATAGCTATCAAAAACTTTCACTTATTTATTCTATAATGATACTTTTCTTTCTAAAAAATGGCAGTTTCACATTTGAAACATATCTGAAAACAGAAACAAACTTCAGTTTCCATGAAACATTACATATGGGGAACTCCAGATTTACCAGGCAACCAGTTATAGCCGGAAGTCAGAACCGTGCATCCATATATATGAGGGAGGAAAAAAAATAAGCAACCCAAAAAAAGATTGTTTCCACAAGGACAGAACCTCATGACTTCACACAGAACATGTCACTCATCAGTATTACTGCTGTGATTCATGAAAGTTTTTGCTATTTCTATATGCAAAATGGTAGCTATTTAAATTTCATAGACTGATGGCCTACTAAGGCTAATAAGCAGAGCATTAGACAATTTTCAGAATAATTTAACTCATCACCAATTCTACATAGCCCTTTATAGCTAAATGGCCTTTGGTTTACAAATTATCATAATGTCTTGTCAAAAAAATTAAAACTCACTTCAAATTTATTCTGCTAAGGAAGATTAGTTGGTGGCATGTTTATGAATGCCTTATACTTTGGTAAGCAGATATTAAATATAGGCAATTCCTTTTCATTTCATGTTAGGTTGCTTCGTAATTTGAAATAAGGAGGAAAAGCAGCCTTAACTTGTATCCCACAAAGTAAAGGTTCTGAAACAGCAATCCTGGTTACAAAGGTGTGCAACTTTTGGTCATGAAGAAAGCCAAACAGTGACTACAAAGGATAATGATTCTAAAGAGGTCTGGACAGAGCAATGACCTCGTATCATAGCTGGACACAGCACTCAGCATGTGTATTTTTAATCCTTGGTTTTCACTGAAGTGGCAATGAACTCTGTACAATTAATCACTCTCCTTATGTGTGTACTAACTCACACGAAGGAGATAGATAAGCACAATTTTCATGATGCATTTCAGCCATTTCAGGAAGTTACATTACCAGCATACTTTTAAGAATCCCATCTTATGGTATTTTGTAGATAAAAATAAAACAGAAACACTCTCAGTGGTCCAGATCACATACCATCACCCATCTCTACTTTCTAAAGGTTTATAAACACTATGGGGAGTGAGGACATTTAAGCAGCATTACAAGAGGGATTATTACATTCAGAGACCCTTTGTAAGCATTACATTTCCCATGGAAAATCATCTGTCAAAACAAAAATTAGGCACGCTACAAAAACATCACCACCCATCTGCTATAATGTTTACCTGCCTATCATTGTGCTGTTCTCTGTTAGAAGCAGAGAGTGAGGAACTCGGTATGGGCTTTAAAAAAACAAAGCAGGAGGTGCAAAAATATAAAAATAAATACAAACCCATGTGAATACCAGAGCAGCTGACTAAGCCAATGGAAATCAATTATCTTAACAAAAACTAAAGCAAAACAAAAAAATACCCATCTTCTAAACACAAACAAATTGCAAATATATTTGTCCTGCCAAAGAGAACAGCTCAAAACCATTTAGAACCATATGTTGAGTCTGAAAATCCATTACAATTTGCCAACAGATGATGACAAATTTGGAACCCCACGTTATTATTACTTGTGGAGTAATTTAGGGGCCAAGAGAAAAGATCGTTTTTACACGCAACTTTTCATAATGCTTTAAGACAATTCTGTTGAAAGTTGATCTATGTTATGTACAGACATTCCCAACAAGCATTTATTTAAACTACTAGATCACTCAAAAAATACCTTGTTTTCATTAATGCAATTAGTTTGATGAAAGAATACTAGATCTGACAAAGTATATTTCAAACCTCTTAAACCTGAGTTACTACTTAATGTTCATGGCCCTCTTCTCCTCTTCCTTTTGCTATTCTTATCTAAGTTAGAGAAAAATACATGGAAAAATTAAATCACCTCATACTCTCTAGGCTCCAAACCATCAACCTTCTGCAGTCTGCTCCTTTGCTCCCCACTTTCTGCCACTGCTTTTAGGTATTTTACATTGTCTCCCCTCCCTTTCAAAATACTGCTGGAAAAAGAGTACAGAATATATTCAAAACATAGTAAGATTCAGATCCCAGCGATAATGATGTTCCCAGTACTTACTCCCCTTATTGCTGATCTCATCAGCCTTTCCGTATTCCTGCATTCAAATCTATTCTGCTGCCACTAATTTTTCTGTGGATTACATATTATGTAGTATTTTAGGTAAAGCCATCTCCTCTGTATTCTCATTCTGTGTGCACAGTGAAACTTGGAAATTAATGTTTCTACCTACCATGTCATTTCGGCCAAAAAACGTATAGACTGCATACAAATAGTAATCGAAGAGCTGGGACATGAAGTGGATCACATCAAATGCAATTGGTTTCAGAATATTCATCATCTGCATGTATTTCCCTTAAAAATTAAATAGAGAAGATCAGTTTCCTCAGCGTAAGTGCTACAAAGACAGTGCTAAGCTTGACAAACTCAAATCCAGCTTTACAAAGTTTATTATCTAGCCCTGAATACCAGTTAAGAACAACTTAGTAATATTTTAGAGATAGGGAGGTTTAAAAACAAAGTTAAATATCATAACTGAGACACCACAAATTACTCATGACTTCTCCAAATGTGGCTGTTAATCCGTATCAAAATGTCTTGAACCATTCTTGGCCTTCTGGTACTAAATTCAAAATATACAACTTTCTGAATTCTCTACAAGTTCCAGCTTTATTTAGCCAAAAATAATAATCCCCTAAAGTTTCTAGCAAATGATATATAGAGCCACTGAAGATTTTATGCATTAGTGTGTATTTATATATGCACATAAAGCTATTTTTCAAGCAATATAAAAGCACAGTATAAAAATAATATGCCCAAGATTGGATTTCACCTAATTAGGAATAATTAGTTCACCCACTAGAAATAATGTGTTTCACGTCAGTGACATAGCATTTCCTGCTCTCGTTCCTTTATATCTTAGAGTAAGAAACCCAAATAGTTTCAGGATGTGTGTTTGAAATGTTTCTAGAGGCACAGACTGACAGAAAACAAAGATGCTGGGACACCCATGGAGAAGAATAATTCCTTCTCTTCCTTCTTGTTGTCTGTTGTTGTTTGACTTGGGAAAATAAAACTAAATAAAACCAAACCAAAACAAAAAAAAAAAAAAAAAACACAACCAAAAACCCACCACCAAGAAAACCTCAAACCAAACCAAAACCAACCAACTAACAAAAAAAAAAAAAAAAAAAAAAAGCCAACCCCAACTTAGGACCTTCCTCTATAAGTTAGCTGAGTCAAACGGATTAGAGGCTTTGAACTCTGAAAGACATTTTCCCTGCAGGTCTAGTTCAAAGGGCCTATAGTTTTTAGTTATTTTGTTTTCCAGCACAGGGCATGGCTCATGGCTCTTTTCATAGGGCCATACAAGATGTATACTTAATGAAAACCCTCATATTGCAGAGACCCTACCTTTCCTGCTGGCTAGCCCCAAAATGACATACTGCTTGCACTATTAACATCTTAAAAACATAAAGAATAGATAATAAGCTTTGGATTATTACAGTAACAGGCAGCAATTTCTGAACCAAAATTGACGCAGTCCACCCGGCATATATGATATAGCAGACAATTTAACAAATTGTCGTATTCCAGACATGTTTTGATGTGACAGGTTAGAAAAAATGAGGGTGCTAAATTAACTTCTTTTTTACTATAGTCAACAACATTGTTTTTCAAGTTAATGGTGTGCCCAGTAAAGTAATTTACTAATTGATACAGAAAATGTTTTAAGCAGGGCGGTTGGAACTAGATGATCTTAAGGTCCTTTCCAACTTTAGCTATTCTATGAGTCTATGATAAGCAGAGAAATTGAGTAACAAAGAAACAATGTATCAGGGAAGTTATTTGAATTTTTTCAAGCAATCACTTTAGCAGCTCCATAAATATAACATTAATTTGACAAATACATGACATGGCTACATACCTGGTAAGATGATATAGCACTAGGGTAAGACTCAAGCAATTACCTGACACTGCCAAGTTTCTATCTAGCTCAAGACTCCCTGCTTGAATATTATGCATCTGTGCCCCAGTTTGCTAACACACAAGCATATGTTGGGTTTTTTGGAGATTCAACACAGGTTGTGATAGTTAATATTCAGCAGTTTTGATCAACTGTTAATTCTATGTTGAATTATTAATGCTTTGACCCATATTCTTACGTACAAACTGAAAAGCAGACTTAAATTCTATTTGTCTTCCAAAAGGGAAAAACCAAATGCAGTCCAACATGGAAATTTTGGGAAAGGATGGTACACCAATCAAAGCAGCTGTAACCTTCATGTGTGCTATGTGAATATTCTGTATTGCCACAGGCTGATTTTTTCTACCAATTCTGTGATAAACACATTTTTAAACTCTCTTGCAACCCATACATGATATACATATGATGCATCACATTCTGGACAGTTGGATTTCCAAATATCTGTGCAGCTGGCATGAATATTCGAGGTAATCTCTCAGGCAGTATCTCATGCTTTTCCAAGGGGCTATACACTGTACACACTGCCCAACTGTTGTCCCCATAAAACTCCTTACGCCAAGAACATTTCTCTATTACTAAATCACTGAGCATCTCAACACAACACATGTTCCAAGAACATTTCCTCCTAGTTGCTCTCTCTAACAGGCCAACTTTTAACTTCTATACATTGTTACACAGTTGCACTAAAGTTCCTATTTTGGGTGAAAATGGGATATATGAGAACATTTCCAAATAGCACTAAACAGCCCAAATCCACACCATGCTAGACACTTCCAGAAGTACTTGAAAACACCACTTAAGAGTTCCAGCAACTCGAAGTAACTCGACTTTCTAGAGGCTTTCTGTTAATAGCTAAAACTACTGAACATTCGCCAGGTTTCTTTTGAAGTATTATTTCCAGCACTTCTTTTGTTCTTAAAGACAGTAAGTAGAGATTATCCTCCATCAGACTAATCTATATAAAACTGAACACTAAAAACAAAAAAGTAAATAAACACAAAGCCTCCTGAATAATATACTTTTGAGTTTGCATATACGTGGTCATTAGCAAAACGATTTCCTATGGAGTCTCACAATTCCAAACATGCAGCTTCCTTCGACATACAAAGGCTAATACAAAGTGGTTAATGCCACTCTGAAGGAAAAAGTGGGTTTTTAAGTCCCATAAGGTTCTATGCTATGTGACCAATCACTTACTTCAGCTACAAGATTTCTGCTGTGAGATTTGTCAACATCATTGTTATTTTCTTCAAAGTTAATGGGTTTTAAAGGAAGCAAAGCCTAAGTTTCTTTTTTTGTAACAAAAGCAAAAATAAGGACAAAAACAGGCACTAAAAAGCCCAACCTAAGAAATGCCCATTAAACTATTTCTTAAGTCAGAAAGATATTAATTAAAATAAGGATTCACCCAATCAAGATATACAATGGTATAGTTATTAATTATTCTTGTTGATGTATAGGACCTAGGTCAAAATATTCCATACAAATTTAGCACAGGTTTATTCTTCCTTTACATTTTAGTCACCATGCAATGGCTTGATAGGAAAAATGTAACCTTATAAATTAATCTAACCGTTACTTCGTACTAGAAACAGAGAAATAATTACCTGGTTTTTGACTTGAGGGAAAACAAGATAAATTGAACTGTTCACTTGAAACTCAAATCGAACAAAATTATAGCAGCACCCACTTCAGTAACAACACAGCAATATGTCATTTATAAATATTAAGCTACACTTCATTCATCTAGCTTCCATACAATGCATACAGCACACTGAAATAATTCAAAATGGGTTCTGAGCACTGCTATACTCATTCAGTGAGTACTGCTACTTGCATAACATTCCTAAAAAGTGAGGCAACAATTTCTGTTCCTCGATTCAGCAATTTAAATCCACATTTTCATCTAATTCCAGACTTCCCTTTTTAAACCTAGTTTCCTTTATTATATTTGTATTTAACTAAGATCAGGGAGCTGATGTAGATCTACCAAAAGTCCTTCTGATGCAACATACAGGAAGCAGGCATTATCAGTGACAAAACGTAGCACAGTGCTTATTTTTTGAGACACCACATCACTAGTCTTCTGTATGCAATTCACTTTGATTCCACACTGGCTGTCTAGATCTCCCGTACAGAGGGCAAGCAGAACAAGTGCTAAGGTATCTATGCAATGACATGTAGGCAGACATCCAGGACAACCAACAGTTACCTACCGTTTTCCACTGACGGCAAAGGGATCCTAGACAACCATCTCAGTTATACTCCATGAAATTACAGTTAAGTACTATGGCATTTTCCTAGCCAAACATCTGAGACAATGCGAGACAAACTGGAGCCTTCCAAGGCATTAGCAGAGACTGCTGTCAAAAGATGGGCACACTCTACAGCATTCGTGCCTGAAGGGGGAAAATCTAGGGGATTGGATCATGCCTAGATCTCCTACAACCTAGCATCATACCCAGCCAAATCTGCCAAGCAACCACATGCTTATCTTCACGTTTAATAGGGACAATTCAACAGACAAGAAGGGGAGGTGGGAACCACAAGTAAATCAAAAATAGGCTGGCTAAACAGAGGTATCTTATTTATTTCTTGTTTCCATAGTCATTAACCATTAATGAGATGCCCTTGGAGATGCTGCCTGGAAGAAGTGAGTGGCATATTTTTATGCGAAGGGCAAAACTCATGACAAGAGATGAAGGTATTTTCAGCTTCTGTGGTAGAGCTGTAATATGCAGTTTATGTCTAACAGAAACACAGTGCAAACGACCCTGCTTCATGTATGGTATTAAATGGTAGGTATTCTGCAGAAAGAGGTACAAATTAAGGTAAAAGTAAGGTAAGGTCATTGTGTATTAGAATCATAAGAAACTGCAAAGATACTAAAAGCAAAGAATGACTAGGACAAGGACAAAGGTGAAAACAGACAGATTTGCTCAGGAAGATACATTAAGAGCTAGAAGTACCAGATGTCTTGCCAGAACTAAATTTTCCGAAAATGGTTTTCACTGGGGACAATGACAGCAACAGCAAGAAAAGTGCAGAAAAAGGAAACAGGGTGACTAATAGAACTTGAACTGGCCACTTTCAGCCACACCGAGAATGAGCCGGAAAAGACCCTAAAACAGTCAAGCTACAGGAGTGAAGCAATCAGAACATAATAAAAAATGGCCATGAAACCACCAGTCTGGTAATTAGTGTAACAACATTTACGTGCAGTTGAGTGGTCGAGACATGGGTTGTACTGCTATGACTGAAAAACAGCAAAAAACCCCAAAACATATTGAAGAAGAAGGAAAATAGTCATCCAAGCAACTATTGACCCACTGCTTCAATTTTCAGAATATAAGACTTCGGTTCCAGTTTTGAAGAAAGTGTGGAAATGAAAGAAACAGAAATACAGAGGCAAAATTACGATAAATCATGGATCTCCCAGAAGTGAACTGTACCTAAGATACATATTCTTGCTAGGGAACCTACATGATTTTCTACAGAAAAGACCCAGTACATTCCACCTATCAGGGATTTAGCAGAAGTATTAATTTAACAATACTGCACAGTAAACAAGTGCAGCTAGTCTTTTAAATGAGCAAGGGTTTCATGAAAGAGAAGATAGAATGGAGTGTGTTGAAAAGGGAGGCATGTGGAAAACCTACTAGTGGAGTTCCCAGCAACTGACCTCTTTAATATCTTCATGAATGACTCTGGCACAAAAATAAGAGCGTGATAATGGAAAAAAATAAGGAGGCACCATCGAAACAGAAAAGGATTGACATAATATACAAGAGGAACTGGAGGACCTTGATGACTGCTATAATAAAAATTGGATGAAATTCAGCAGTACAAAATGTAAAGCCATGCATGTGGGGACCAATTAATTAAAACCATGCATCTTTCTACTATAAAGTAGCAGCTCATCATTTGGAAAAAACTCGGAAAGTGAAGGACCTGCTGGCTGTACAAGCTCATTACAGATGGACTGAACTGCCAGTACAATAAAGCTGTGAAAAATCCAAAGAGGTGTAATAGGGAGGCAGCTTGTGACCAGGATGCTGTGATATAACAGTGCTACAATGCAGTGAGATTTCATCCAAAGTACTGCACATGATTTTGGTTAAGTCTATAAGAAGAGCAGAAAAAGAACTGGTAAGAAAGTAGAGGACTTAAGCTTCTGGCAGACACAAAGGACACTAAAAAGCTTAGCACATTTTGTTTAGCAAATCAGAAACTAAGAAGAAACAAGATTGCTCTCTGTAAAAACAGCAGAGCAGTATGCAGCAAAGAACAAGACGATCTGAAAAACCTGAAAGTTTATTTTAGTCTAAGATCAAGTGGGGAGAAAATAGGTGGATAATTTTTTTTCTTTTTTTTTAATCATCAAGTTGGTAAGGCTTCTGGAACAGAATTCCTATTAGAGTGGTGGGAACAAATGCTATTATTGGTCATTATAGAAACAATATAAAACACCCCCAATAGCAGAAAAATTGAAAATTATACGTCATTCCAGGCAGGGAAAAAAGCACATATATGAGCTTTTAAAATAATGTTTAATTTTGGAGTTATGGCCAGAATCCACAAATTTAAAGACTCCTTACGTAAAACTGGAAAACTAGAACTACAGCTCCATCACTCGTACATTGTATTAAGGCAACAGGGAGTCAGGGGCAGAGGCTGGGGGAAGACCGAGAGGTTTGTATCTGTTGTGGCTTAGACCCAGCTGGTAACTCAGAACCACTCAGCCATTCACTCACCCCTCCGTTTTGCATCCCTCCAGGTGGGATGGGGAAGAGAATCGAAAGAATGTAATGCCCACAGGTTGAGATAAGAGCAGTGTAATAACTAAAATTAAAAAAAAGTACAATATAGTTCTAATAGAAAGAATATCAATAATAATAATAGGAAACAACAAGAGAAGAAATGAAAGATCAGAAAACACAAGTGATGCATAATACAATTGCTCACCACCTGCTGACTGATAATCAGCCCGACCTGAGTAGCAATGAGTCTGGGTTACTCCTCCCAGTTTATATACTGGGCATGGCATGCTGTGGTATGGAATACCCCTTTGGCTAGTCCAAGTCAGGTGTTTTCTATGTTTTTGCTCCCCTTGGCTTCTTGTGCCCTTCCTCACTGGCAGAAGGTGAGACACTGAAAAGTCCTTGATCAGGGTAAGCATTACTTAACAACTAAAACATCGGTGTGTTACCACCATTGTTATCAGGATGAAGCCAAAACACAGCACTGCACCAGCTACTAGGAAGAAAAATAGCTGTTACAGCTGAAACGAGGACAACATCAAAGCCCCATGTGTGATTTCTAGATTCAGTCCTAAATTTTCTTAGAGGAAAACCTTATACCAGAAGGTAGCAAACAAATCTTTCCAACCTAACTCACAGATCAATACCAGAGAAGTTATGACAGAATGACCTCAATTCTTATTTTGGGTTTGTATTGTATAAACTCCAAGAGGGAGAAAAAGGTGCAATAAAGGTATAGAAAATTAATTTCTGATTTATATGCTGCTCTCTAAGACAGCAAAAGGTAGTAACCAAAACAAAAATAGCTTACTCTGAAGTGCCACAATCATTTCCAAGATTTTTTTTTTGAAGACAAACTTCATTAATATATCACATACAGAATTCCTGTCTCTTCTGCCTAATCTGATAAATTTAGGTAGTTACTTCCCATTCTCTATGAATAAAATGAAAGTCAATAGCAGAAAAATTGCTATTGTACAATTATCTAGATAATCAAATGGAAGTCACAATCACAAAACATCAATCCTGTTAGACTGGAAGTGACTGTTTTCTATGAAAACAGCTAGGAAGTGCCTCCAGAGGTCATGTATTGTAACCAGCTGCTCAGAGCATGTCTAAGGGCATGAGGCTGCTCAGGAGCTTGTCCAGTGACATCCCAATCGCCTCCAAGGATAGACATTCCGTAAACTCAGGGAATTACTAGAATGTATCCCAATTACTTGAAATTACCAGTATGGGAGGGCACTTACTTTATTTTTTTTTTTTTAGTTTTCTACCAAGTAGTAAAAATAGTTATTCTGGGTATAAGAATTCAAGTAATGAAAGGGAAAATATCCCCAAAGTTTAAGTTATTACTTTCATAACTATATTACTTTAAAATGAAACATTAATCCACTAAGACACATAAGACACATTGGCAACATAAATCATTAATCTATTTCCTTTCGATCTCCACTGGGTTTATACACTCAATATTTCAGACAAATAAACCACCATCACTGGTTAAAATCAAATGCATGCAGATTCATTTTCAAAGTAAAAATAACTCACAAGATATAACCAAATTTCTCTATTTAATTAAACAATACTTTGGTTTAGTGCTTCATTTCTATTTTATTAACATTTTCAGAGTTAAATAGAGCCCAACTAGGTCTATTTTTAAAGGCCTTAAAATTCATTTAACATATTTGCTATAATCCAAAGGTTTATATTAAAATAAAAATCACATAAAAAACCTACAATTGTTCTACATACCAACAAGCCTTATTACATTCAGCGTAGTGTTTGTTAGGATAGGTGCATTCACTTTATTGAGGTTATAATCCGACCTCTTTCTGCTCCTCAGAGTTTCTCGAGAAACACTTTAAAGAAAACAAAACAAAATACACCAAATGTCACTGCCTATTACATTCGATGACATTCAAATTTAATAGAAAGATAACCTTCCTCCCCCCTTTCAGTCTCATGACAGTGTATCTTCCAGTGCAGTATTTTATTCATGCCAAAGCATAACTGGGGTAGGATTCTAACATTTAAAGAGAGAAGCCTGGCCTAATTTACAAAGAATTGTGCTAGAGAACTGAGTTTCTGAGTTTAGTCCAAGGCTTAGGTTCAGCAACCCTCTGTCTGGCCTCAGTAATCATTTTAACTGCTCTGATTCAAATTGATAGTTTAGGAAGTAAAGAAAATGAAAACAACACAAATCACAACAAAACAGGGCAGACCAGTAAGCTACAGCTGAAAAAGACTATCTGGAAATGGAAACAATTTTGAGGAAGATGAAACTTAAAAAGCATTGAATTTTTCATAAATTGTAGTCTTGCAAGAAGCAGGGAGTTGGACTCTATGATCCTTATACATCCTTCCAACTTGAGATATTCTATGATTCTATATGAGAAACCTATGCCAGCTACCATACATCAAAAATATATTCTTCAAAAAATTCAGAATGCTTCAATTTCACAGCACAAAGCACAGTAACGGTGATTTGTTCTAGTAATTTTTTTTAATCAACATCTCCATCAATTCTTTGAAATGAAGTAGTTTATGTGATGTAGATTATGAAATCATGCTAACAATATTTTATCCAAAAGAGCTATTTTGTGAAAAAACCATTCCTCTACTTTGACCCAAGTGATGGCTTTCTAGTTCTCCTGTAATCCTCTACACAGAAATAATGTCAGCCTGCTTCACAAAGTCTAAATGGACACCTAGGTAGTACAATGTCCTAGATAGAAATTTGTATTTCAGATTCTTTTAAAGTCTACAGAGTTGGCTTTTGTTTGTATGAATATATATAAATAAAATATGCATATATATGCATATTTATCAAAACAGAATATGTATATTTACGTATATATATATGTATGTGTGTGTCTATGTGTGTGTAGATTCTTAAAGAAGAAAAGAATTTAAAATTCCTAATGACTGCCATCAAGCTGTGGAAGAATTTATTTATTTTTTTAATTTGTAAATTTTACTGTTGCTCTGAAAAGAAGCCCAAGCCTCAAGCCTATTTGTCTGTAAACAACTGCTTTTGACACAACAAAATTACATGTATACACAACAGCAGTTGTAGAAGAACCTTCAGTTACCTTCTAACGCTTGCTAATCAGTTTTCCACTACCTGCTTCACAGAGCCTTTTGTACTCCTTCAAACTCTAGCTTTCCAAAGTTTCTTTCTGCAGTAATTATGACCAGTTTAATATTCCTCCCCATTCTGGAGATCTAAGTGCTGAGCCTTTTTAACTGTGCAGGTAGCATAAAGATTATTTGATTATTATTCCATTGTCACAGGGCATAGATTAAACAGAAACTGAACCAATTAGAGTACTGAGGTGAAAAGCATGTAAATGAGACCACGGACTCACAGTCTACTTACCTTTTCACAGGGGCATCGCCCGTCTGCTCATCCACATAATCTCTTTTCAACTCTTCAGGAACATCACTGTCACTATCATACTCTTGATACGCACTTTTTTCTTGCTCATCTGATTCATACTGTTAGCAAAAAAAAAAAAAAAAAGAATAAATTGATTTTCATTATTTTCATATGAGACACATTGGCAACATAAACCATTGATCTTTGGGTCTTGCTTGTATTTATTTGTGCGTGCTGGTTCTTGGTTTTGTTTTGAAAAATACGCCATTCTTCATCTAACTAAAGGCACAAGACCCCAATATTTGAAATATTTATCTAATTATCAGTGAAACAACTCCTCTTTGATGGAAGAAAGCTTTGTTTGTCACAAGAGCCACAAATCATTCCAGAATAACCCTATGAAAAACAGGAATACATAGATAAATTAATCATGTATATGTGCCTTGAGACAAGACTTCTTATACTGAGGAACATCTAATGCTAATTGCATCTTTTGAAAATAAGAAACTCAAGTAGTAACAGACAACTTCTGTCTCTAAACACTTAGCTGCATTTTTAATGTTTTTAAAACTGTTAAGCTGTTGAATTGTACTCCAAAGATGACAAGAGAATTATTTTCAATTGAAGGATGGGAAGTTTAAGCCTAACATGTGATGTCTGGAAAAAAATGAGCAACACAGGCTACAGCCTATATAATAAAATATAAGATTTCCATGGAGATGGGTACTATTATTGCTGCAGTGTGAGTTATATGGAGAAATACTATTCACAAATACAGATAATAAATGCTTTTTATAATTATGAAACTACACGTACATACTAAAAGTGTGTGATTGGGATTTTTTTTTTTTAACACCAGAAATTTGCAATCGTTTTTCACTCCAATTAAAAGATGAAAGGAAAACAAATACGTGATGCTCTGTGATAAAAATTCTTCTTCCTGAACACCTACACAGCTAACACATTAAGCATATCCACCAGGCTCCAGAATGCTCTTACACTTGAAGAGAGACCACAGTGCCTTAATGTGTACACTGCTTTGAAAGCATTTTATCCACAGAATCAATAATGACACATATGAAAAAGTCTGGTTCCAGGATCCTTAAGAAATGGCAGGGCTTTAAAGGTTATGACTGCTCTCCAGAGAAGAAAACCTAGTCTAAATCATTCGAAATACACTAAGAAATATGTATTTTCAGTCAGGCATAGCAATTGCTGGGCCCGGCCCCAAGCTATGGAGGCTTTTAAAGCCTAGCACTATGAAAGCACTGTATTAGAAAAGCAAGAAGCCCACAGCACAAATTCAAAGCAAAACCAGCTCAGATAGATGGAAAAAAGAATGTAGTATGAAACACAGACTAAAAAGAAACATCCTGATCATTAGTATTCACAGGCAAAATTTCTGCCTCATGAACATTTCAGACAAAGGAAAGCTATAATGAAAGCAGACCAGTTTATTTAAAAACTGAGCTAAGTTTAGGCTTGATTAAGACAAAGAAAGTCATAGTTTAACTAACTTGGCTGGAACATTAGCATGGAGAATTACCACTACCTATTATGCATTAGTATATAATAAACGACATGCCAATTCAATTACAATTCAGTGATAGTAAAATGATGAATTGACTACAAATTGTTAATTACAATTCATATTGACATATGAATCTGATGGTTGACATTACTTGTCTTAACATCACAGATGAAAAGCGTTTTGAGAAATTTTTTTTACATGGAAAAATTACTAAGTCCCCTCAACCAAATGCTGAAAAAAAAAAAAAAAAGCTTGAAAAGTTATTTAATGTGATTAAAATATCTGCATTTTGAAGTATGCACTAAAGTAATTCACACCTATTAAACAGTGACCTCAACCTGAAGAGACCTTATAAATCCATTTAAATACGCACAGTCTGCAGTAAAATTTTACACTGCTAAAAGGAATTCAGACATCTTGCAGCAATAATCAGCTCACAAGCGTTCAGGCAATTGGCCCAAACAAACCCACAGGTCAGTGGTAAGATTCGTCAGAGTTGAAAAGTGTTACAAAACTAAATTAACTGTATTGCAGTTAACTTAAAGCAAGTTCGCTTTTACTTGGAGGGGCATCCAGTACACTTGGAACCGACCGCCCCAGAATAATGATTCCCTTTTCTCATCCCATGCTCTAATTTCACCAGCATCAGACAGTGATAACAAATATATTTATATTTAATAAATAGGTATATTGCAATAAAGATATTTCAGGGAGCTACAGAAAAAAGACATAAAGCATCTCACTGAAGCTCAAGTTATAGAGCTGAGGTGACTGGATCCAGAGGCCTGTTTTCAATTGTCCAGAACTGCAACAACTAAACAGTTAAAAAGACTTTAAAATTCTCAAAAGAAATCCTGACAGTCCTTACCATCCCACAGATCATTTCACAAGAAAATCAACTGCTTATATCCTTGTCATGCCATTTCTTGAAATATCTGGAAACATATCTGCATTCTCTAGGAACAAAATTATTTTCAACCTCCATCTGAAATAATTTCAATTTTAAGTGCTACGATGTGCCTCCACCTTAACTGGTCAGTCAAGAATGTGAAACATAAAACCTCTGCAGAAGTATTATCCCTAATTACCTAAGCAAGTGATTTCTGTTTTAAGTAAAGGACAACCAAATAGGTGTAACTTTTTTTTCTTTCTTTTTTAAATAAGAGTTTTAATGCATGTGGAATAGCCAGTAATGGAAGGAGGAGATGAAAAACGTGAAAATGGCATGTAGGATCGTTACCTGGAGACTATACTCACTTGGGTCACAAGAAACCTTGGTTCAAATACCAGGCAGGTTAGATGTCCTGTGTAACTACTGACAAGTCAACTAACCTACCCTGTGCCTCAATTCAAGAGGGTATTACTAATAGCAGTCTGCTTGGCAGCAGTGACACACTTTGGGCTGGCAAAAGCCAACCAAACAGCATCTCCAACATGTACACCAGCATTTGCTACTTAATTTTTTCATCAAATGATTTCACAGATATAGAAGCAAAAGTTCTGTGCAGAGGTTTGTGTCATTTAAATTTTACTTGAGAAACAGATTCTGAAGCGGAAAACGTTAGAACTGGAAAGAACAAGCAGCTCTGTTTAACTTGTGTGCAAAGTTTTCATATACCGCACAAGCGTGAAGATAAAAACTCTTCAACATATCCATAGCAAGAAATGAAAGACAATTCTAGAATTCTGCAAGTGTGAGTATTCTGCGTACAAGACACTGAACAAAAATGTGGGGACAGGGTATGCACTCATTTGCAAGCAGCGACCTGCAAGGAATCAATGGAGATTGAAATCATGTTTCAACAATCATTCTTTTCTGTTCTTGAAATGTTATCCAGTCTCAGCAGCTCCAAATAATATAATCTTTGGAAAATAATTTCACACCTTCCTAATTATTCCACATGCAAATGTTGTCAAGAAATATCCTGCAGTTTTTGAGATGGATTTCTGCACTCACAGTGCAGGTCAGGATGGCTCTATACATCTGTTATTTGTTACAGAGTCAAACCTTCAGACACAAAAAAAAAACCCACACCACCCAAATTTAAGTTAATTTTGTCATCCTTTTTTCTTCAGAAAAATGTTTTAAAAAGCAAAACTACTAAGAAACAGACAAAAAAATTGGAAATAACTCATCAAGTGGAGGGAGGTTTCATTTTGATAACCTGGAAAGTACTATTGGTATTATCATTAATCCTTATTTCCTTATATGGTTGATCAGATTCCCCAAAAACTTCATTTCAGAGTGTGTATCTACAAAATACCATGCAAATCTGCAGCTTTCAATATCCCCTGAGGTGTATTCATCTTTGCTTAACATGCTCATTTGGAGTCTGTGTATTAGTCTAACAGCAATAATCATGCAATTTTTCTCAGTTTACTGATACGAAAAGGCAGGACATGCATGTTCTTGACAGGCAAAGAACTACCACCAGGAAACTGGCTCTCCAGCAGCTTCCTTTAAGCACAATGCAACAATATTTTATGCCAGTCGACTGTATTTTCTCTTCAAGTGACACAGTAGAAAGGAGACTGCACATCACACTCAGGTGTATGAAATACACATCAAGCTGCTTTGTAACTGAAGTTCCACAGAGAAAGCAAGAAAAATAAAGCTGAAAACCAGAAAGCAACTATCGTGGTGGCTGGATTAGCTAACCTCAACAACCTTATCACAAAAAGAAAGCCCAAGAAAACATTATTCATCAAAAGGAATTATTCATTAAAAGCTTTAACAAAAATATGCTACTGTAGCATTTAAGACAATGGTCAATGTTTTACATTAAAACACATTTGACCACTCCCAAGATTCTGACAAAATTCTGAATTAAAAAAAAAACACACCCAGCCTCCCCCCCCAAAAAAATTACACAAAGTTATTGTTCAGTTTTATAGTAGACCACACCATAAGCAAGTGAGTAGACCCTACTGTAAAGCAAGGGTCCTGAGCATTTAAATTACAATTAAAAACTGCCTAACAAACATCAAATAATCCATGGCAAATCATGTAGGTGTGAACAAATACAACAGAAGGAGTAACCCACAGTGATTCTTTCCTAAGCCAGTAAGGCAGTCCTAAAATGACAAAATTACTTCCACAAAGAAAGCTAACTTAAACCCATGGAAAAATACTGATCCAGGTGGAACTTGTCTTATTAGCCTTCAGGAACACTTGACTTCAGTGCAAAAAGAATACTGATCCACTGCAAAACAAACTACACTTTGAATAGGATACCTGGCTCTCTGGCATTGTTAAAAACAAAGGAACCTACCTAAAGGAATAAAGTGGCTTGAGATTTTACCCAGCACTGCAATTAACTGATCCTTGTATGAAGGCATTTTGCCATCAGTGATACACAAATCATTTACGGAGTGCAAGATTTGCTTTTGGGGTTTTTTTTTGGGTTTTTGTTTTGGTTTTTTTTTCATGAAACACTTCATACCCCATTGGAAGCTAAGACATCTTCTGTCTCATCATCCTTGCTGTCAGCCTGAATTTCAAATGGGTTTCCTCCGTTGCAGTACTGCTCAAATAAAGTTACTGCTGTTGAAATTGCTGAAGCAGGCTGCTTACTAGGTGACACAGACGGAGAACGTGACTGCTCCATGAACTTAAATTCCTATTAATAGAAATAAAGTACAATTTTAATCACCAACAAGACAGTTTTAGTATTATTATGACTCCAGTTCCATAAAAACAGAGCATTATAACAAATTTGTGGGCAATTACCATGATAGAAAAACTTTTATCCAAACCCTCCTGCATATTTAAACGTGTTTTTCATGCTGGCTTAAGTTAACCTTGAAACTGGCAATCTTAAACTGCTCGCCTTTCTAATTTTGGCAGGTTTTAGCTATGACATGCAATACATCTCCTGCATGCGAAAGTATTCACTGTCTAAAATGAGGTGAAAACCCCAAATAAGTGGATTTCTATTTCACAGAAATTAGGAGATAAAACAAGACCTAAATTCTACCCAAAAATGCAGTTTTCTTTATACAAGTTACCTAGTAATTTACTAAACATGATTTTTTTTCTAAATATTTAATTTTTAGAAAGATCTTTTCAGAATGTCTTACTCTTCAAACCCATTGCACGTGAAGTTAGTGATGACTGGGTAAATGGAGACTTCTGAAAATATACAGGCTGAGTAGGACACAGAAGGTATGATTTTAGATACCTTTTTTTCTAAAAACCTTGACTTATCTCAGTTGATGTACCTTTTTTATCTATTAAAATCTATCTGTTGATCTTCATAAATTGCAAAATGTATGTTACCATTTACCTAAAAAGGTTTAAAGATCAAAACGTATAGAGCTAAAAGGACTGCAGTCGTAGATTTCTGTTTGCCTAAATCAATGTTCTTTCTGCCATTTTCTGCTGCTCTTGTCCCTTGAGTAGTATGTATAGAATCACTGAAACAACTAGGTTGGAAAAGACCTTTAAGATCATCAAGTTCAACCATTACCCCAGGAGTGCCAAGACCACCACTAAACCATGTCACTAAGAGCTCATCTACATGGTTTGTGAACACTTCCAGGGACGGTGATCCACCACATCCCTGGGCAGCCTGTTCCAGTGCCTGATCACCCTCTCTGTGAAGAAACTTTTCCTAATATCCAATCTAAACCTGCCCTGGCGCGGCTTGAGGCTCTTACCTCTTGTCCTGTCACTTACTACTTGGGAGAAGAGACCAGTCACCTGGATGGACTTACAATCCCATTACTCTATTAAAAATATTATTTCTTTTGATACTGGATGCTACTGAAGGTCCTTCTTCCTTTTCTGTCCATACTATTACTGCCCCAGTAGCTCCTTGCTTACATTTCCAATTAACTCTATAGAAGCTGCAAATTATCTTTTGCTTGAGGTTGCTCAGCTATATCCATCTTTGAGCTTTAGTGACAGATCTAATCATAGGCACCCACGTTTCATGTGGCAAAACAGGTGGAATTCACCCACCATGTGCTAAACTTCACAAAAATCACTTTAGGACAGCAGGTGAGCACACATATTACTTACCACAGAAGAATTAATTTTTCTTTCCTTTCCAAATGAGCCAGTGTGACCCATGTTCCAGAAACAGATGCCAAATTTGGTACAAGCTAGTGAGTATTTGAGAGTACTTTTAGGAACTCATGTTTTAGCATCTTACTCTCAGATAAATAATTCAGAAATGGAAAACTGACAGATTAACAGCACATGATAGCATGAAAAATAAAGGGTAACACTATGCTTACAACTCCAGCATCTTCTGTAAAACCATACCTGCCTGAAACTATGCCATTTTAATGTTAAGTTTCCAACATCATGAAGTGAAATATAGAGGGCTTTAGCAGCTGTTAAAAACATATGCACAGTAGTTCATTGATCTTACTGCTTCTCAGAACACCTGGACTCTTAGCTATTAAAGCATTAATACATTTTTATGTGTTATTCATAGAACATACATGAAGCTGCAGAATACTAAAGCTTGATTTAACAGGACAAAGTTCCCAGGTCTCGTTCTCCAAAAACATTCTTAATTCTTCAAGACGGGTTCTGAAATACAACAAGTGAACACTCTTAATTGACAGCAAGAGTAATACCGGAAACAGACAATTATTTAACTTATTCAGTGAAAAACACCTTCAAAAACTGTATAAGAAGTCACACTTGAAAACATATTCAACTCGTTCTTTCAACTGACAGACCACCTAAAACCTGTGGCTACTAACACAGGGTATGTTTTATGACACCTCTGGAGAAATTCTCTAAGAATGACAATCTCCAAAATCTGGAAACAAACTTTTTTGTCAAACAATTCAAAAGTATAGAGGAACATGTATGATTATGCAGTAATACTGGACTTTTTTTCTTCAGTGAATACTGTAGAAAACAATTTAATATATACAAACACTCTGTTAGCAGTACAAAAGCTCCTGTGAGCCCACACAAGACAGATGCTTCTTTTCAAACACGCTGAAGCCAACAAGTAGCAAAGGGAAGCGGAAAGAACTGATGTTCTACAGACATCCCAAGTTTTCAGAGAAGAAAAAAGTTAAATGGCTATTAATCTCCTAAACCATATTTTTATTCATAGCTTAACTTTACCTTGGTGCTAATTTAGAAAACACAGAGAACCATTAGAGAACCAATCAAGCCATCTTCACATAGTTTATGGTTTTAATTATTAGAAAAGCCACCAATCAGCCATAAGCAGAAATACCTTTAATAAAGAAAATCTTTTTGTATATAAGCAGGAACTCATAGGAAAAGACAGCAATGAGTGCTTATTGAGGTCACATTGCTGTATCTTTTCTTCTTAATATATGGTATACTGAGTTGCTTAGTAAGTAGCAGTTTGTAAATTATGCACCGGGTTTCCAATTAGGCAGTAAAATAGTATAGAAATACCTCTATTTCAATAACAAACTACAATCACCACTACAATTATAATTTTCTTGACTCAGTGAGATGAGTAATGTGTTGAATTATGACCAGTTTGCTGTGTCTATTTAAATTTACCAGTTAAATGCAAATAGACCTCAAGTGCTATTTTCAAAACACTGAGTACCTGTAGCTTGCAGATCTCACAGTAAAGCCAACAAAAACAACAGCAATGCTGCAAAAATCAGTGGTACAGATTAAAGGAAGGTTATAGAAAGACTGAGGAGAAAGATTTAGAAAAGGAAAAGCCAGACAGTACCATTTTTTTTTATCATTTCAAAGCTGAATTCAAGACTCTGACAAAGTACTTGAACAAATGATCTTCATTTTCACCAACATACAAGTCTAGAAAGTGGCACACATGGAAGGTCTGATGCACTCGTTCTCTGAAAAGATTTATAGTGACCAGACACACCTTTATACAAACATACCAGAAAAAGTCAACTGCATTCCAAAAATTGCCTACTGATGTTCTCCACCAAAAGCCCATTCTAATTGTTCAAAATAATCAATTTTTACCCAAAAAAGGCTCCATGTATGCTCTAGTATTGCATTCTCTTCTACACTTTTTGAATGACGTAACCAGTTCCTTTGAATGCTTTCTCTGTGTTAGCAGGTCTCTAAAACACGACACTACCCAGAAGACCACACACTGAATCACAGAATCATAGAATCGTTTAGGCTAGAAAAGACCTTTAAGATCATAGAGTCCAACCATTACCTTATCCACTACCTTGACTATTGCCAAGTCCACCACTAAACCATGTCCCTAAGTGCCACATCTACATGTCTTTTAAATAACTCCAAGATAGCAACTCATGTTAAATTACACAATCAAAGAACTGATTACTCCTGGACTCTAAGCATTTCCGCTTTATGTAGCTTTTATGTATTAATGAATCTTTAAAAGCACTTGCTTCTCCCCCATCCTCTCCCCCCCAGTCAAATGCACATGGGAAGTGAAAGCCACATTAGCTTGATCTGAAAATGCAAGATGCTTAAAGCTTTTTATATAAATCAGCCTAAGGGATATAGCTGGGAAAGAGGGCTTTTTATATTTTCCCTTCTGAGGATAAAAACATCAGCCCATTAATCTTCACAATAACCATGCAGCATAAAACATGTAAAAAGTATTAAAAGGCTCACATAATTTGAATCATATAAATACATATTTCCTTTTCACAAGATTCCAAGAAACATTACCTTAATAAAACCACAAATTACTAAAAAAAAAAATATTATTTCAATACATATTCTATTCCTTCAATGTTCCTTAACCTTTATTTTACTCAAAGAAAATTCAGAAAATTAGTCTATGATTCCCTAAGCCGTTAAATAGGTTCTTTAAACAGAAGCAACACCAGAATGGTCAAAACAATATTTACTTAACCAAATAAAGTGTTATGTGGTAAGTCAGTGTAGTAAAAAATGGTTAGGTAGACCAACTCAGCTCTTCTGAACCTAGAGCTGCAAGCTCAGTTTCCAAAACAGGGATCAGAAATGCTTTCAAGAAATAAAGGCAGGTGGCATGGCATCTTAACCAACATATCTCCTGACAAGACATAACATGCATCTGATTAAGGTTCCAGCTTTTCAGACAGCTGGAACTGATGTCTTCGTCAAATGTCCAAAAAGAAATCCTAGCTACAAACTACTGAAGCTGGAAGAAATTCAAACCACATTCTCAGCTCCTGAATTTAGAAGCTGTCTCATGTTCTCCTGTCTTAATGTTTATACTTTATCAATACCATAAAAGACAACAGATCAAGACTGGGATAGTAAGAATTTCTTAGAGAAAGGGACACCATATTTCTTCTCATATCTCCCATCTTTTTTACCACGAAAAAAAGATGAATGTTAGATAACTAGAATGGAAGAGCTGTCAGTCCTCCAAAACATTTGGAAAACCAAGACAATTAAAGAGACAGACAAGTCCTGAAGCTGTCATAGTCATATATCATATCTGAGGCCAGAGACTGTCCGTGCATGACAGCACATGACTGGCCCTGAGATATAATAGTAGACTGATTAATTAGATACTGCCAATGAAAAAAATCTATAAAAATATGACTCAAAAGAATGAACTCAGTTCTAAACATCTCATTTGATACAAGAAAAAAATATGTATTGACAAAAAAAATTTCATAGCCACAAATGATCAGCACATTTTATGTAATGGCATAGAAAAAGTAGTAACAACTTTTGGCAGGAAGTATGGACTTCAGAGGCATTCATCTTCAGGATCCCGGAAGACAGCTTAAGACGCAGACTGAAAAACTACTGAAATGTTACATTAAAAGTTCTTCATTTTTATCTGGCTTACCTGCTGCAGAACTAGAGTTTTCCACAACCACCATGAAAGCAAAGGCTTCTCCACCCTCTCCCCTTCTTCAGGATTCGGAGCCCTATTCTCATCATGAAATATATTCCATAGTCTGCTAACCTCAATGCAGGAACATTATGCAATGGAATTCCCTTTGAAAGCATTGAAAGTTAAACCCAACAAAAAAAAAAAAAAAAAAATAATGTCCTTAGATTCATTCAATGCACACACATTAGTCTCACCTGTGGTATGTTTTGAAATAGTTAACACTTTGTTTTCTGATAGATTCTTGCAAAACTTCAGACTTACTACCACAAAATTCTTCTCCAACTTGCATCAGCCTATAACAATAAAACAAAGTTTAGAAATCTTTATTTCTTTATCAATATTGCTGTTCCAATGTGAATTACATGCCTCAATCATTACCATGAGCATACATTTATCTCCATAAAAGCAGAGCACCAATGTGAAATTGCAAACACTTCACTCATTCCACAGAACTCCACGTCTCATTTGCCTCCAAACCCTACCATAATGTCCCATACACATAGACACAAAGACCCACAAGCAAAATAAATGTCTTTTTGAGATCCCATTATGCTGGGCAAGCTGTACAGCTCAAAATCTGAATCCAACATTTTATTACCAAAACAGAAGGTTATAATACTGTACTGTATAGTACTACAGTATTTTATTACTCATGACAGAACCCCTTTAAAAGCTTTCAGAAACATCAAAATTGTCAGATATGCACAATACTGAAATCATACCACACTTAAGCACTACTTGAGCAGCAAAGCGATTTATGTTACTCCTCCCAAATATGTCCTCATAAACTCCCACATAAAGAAATGCTCTTCAAACTACCAGTAAATGTGAACAAAATTGGCATCAGAATTCAAATATCTGTTTTAAATAACTGTGCTGACTTATTAGAGTTCAAGTTTGTGCACATATATTAAGTACTCTTATGACCACATCAGTATACCTGCTGATAACATCAAGTACAAATATGAAGTCATCATATTTGAAGTTAGACAGATCTGTTCCCAGAAGATAAGTTTTCACTTTCAGTTGAACATCCTACAAAACACAAGCAAGTTTTTGTATACTTAATACACCAAAGACAAAAGGTGAAGGCTTAGATGCCTGATTTATCAGCACTTTTTGGTTTGTCTGCACTTACAATTTCTTGACGTTTAGAGTAGAACTATATTTTTCTGTAACATGAAAGACTTCTGACTGACCTTCTAAAATACTATTATAATCAGTTTCTTTAACACTCTGAACATGAGGTCAATCCTAAAGGCTTTATTTTCACTGCAAAAACAGAGCTCTGGATTACAATTCAGCCATGTTTACAGCTTTTTCATCATACATTTGGGGTCTCACTGAACATCAAACTGATCCGGCAGTCAGACCAGGAATGCTGTGAAACCAGGCAGGTTCACAAGACTTAAGGTTCTCCATAGCTATGGTTACACCAGAAACATAAAGGAGTATGACTGTGCCAGCAGAGAAAAGCCTATGAGAAGAAAATAGATTGTGGGGCAGCACGCAGGTCGAGAGAAGTGGAATCAGGCTGAAAATTCTGTTACTGTGTTTTGGTATCCTGAGTGTAAGCAATAGAGACCAAGTAGTAACTGAGCCATGGAAATTACATTTCCATTGTTTTGATATATTTAGCTCAAAACAAATCACATAAAAATAAAAATCCCTGGAGAGATTTCGTCAAGAAATCAGTATAAACATAACTGTAATTAATACTGAGGGAGGCAGGGAGATAAATATTATGGGGGGGAGGGAGGACAGAGACTAAAAATAAAAAAAAAAAAAAAAAAAAAAAAAAAACCAAAAAAACACAAAACCGTACCTGCCATATTCGTGAAAGCCCATGTTCCAATTTTTTTTTTACATAGCTGCGGTCAAAACTGTTCTCTTCCGTTCCAATCACATTGCCACCATCTGAAACTGAAGGTAAAAGGTCTTGTAGATATTTCCAAAAGCATTGAAGTGTATCCTACTTTTCCACCCCCAATGAAACTTCTGCCTTAGTCATTATCATATCATCCATTATGCAAAATCCAGGAGAGCTCCACTGCTCTACAATTTTGAAAGGAAAAATAAAGACAATATAAATAGTATATGCAAATGCAGACCAGGAGAGCTTCTGATTGCTTTTATGTAAATGAGATACCCCATTTAACAAAAATAAATAAAAAATGAGAGAGCAACAGAAAATGGTATTTCAAACACAAAAGATAAAGTTGAATGCTGAAGTGAGCACTGCTTATCCTCTACAAAAAGATTCTCTAATATATTCTACCTTTGTAGACAAGAATCATGAACTTGAAAATTTCAGAAGGAAGTTTTTTAACTTTCTGCCCCAGTAAATTCTGTCTGCAACAGGAGGAAAAATACTGAAACATTCCCCATGAGCTCTGCAAACAACATAGCATGTGCTTTTCTTTCTTTCCCCTCTCATACTAACCTGTGCTTATGCATGAAATAATGTCAATTGTTAAGTGTTTTTCACTCCTCCAATTTAATTCCAAAACCTTCATTCCCACTCAGTGGATCACTTTCCAAAAAAGCATTGTAATGCATGGTAAACTTCTCCTGTATGTGGTGTTCTCTCTCCCCATGGAGGAAATATATTTTATTTCCATTTTAAAAAAGAGAAAGTCATATTTTACATGTAGTTGTGAGCATACAGTTGTGGTTACACTTGCAGTCTGTCGTGGCCCATTGTCATGCAGTTTGCTTCACAGCCATTGACTGACCACAGGAGAGCTCTGTCTTACCTAGACTATACATACAAACTTCTCCCATGATACGAAAACTCTGCTGCTTTTGTCAAGAAGAAGAACTATGCATGTCCTTTAAAACATAAAAATTCACATAAAATATTACACCAGAATATTACAAAGCATACAGTCCTCCTTCCACCCTATCATTCAAGAGGTTGCTGAAGAATCCAGACTGACTTTACAATCCCAGCATTGCCATGCAGCTCAGACTTGTCTTTCCATCTCTTCCACAACCTTCAGCTAGTTTTTAGTACTTTAGAAGACTACTCACTCCCTTGTTCCTAGCCCATCTGGTCTCAGCTCTCCACCACACATAGGCTCCCAATTGAAACCCATCTCTTTCCCCTACTCCTGATCCCAGAATTTCCTCCCAAAACCTTCCTTGAGGCCCAAGCTATCATTTTGCACGCACATGAGGAAGTCTCCCCACAGCTGCCTGGGAGTCACAGGAACAAGCAGTACAAAGCCCAGATCCTCCAGGAACCCAGAGAGGGACCTGGAGAAAACTAAATAAACAAATAAATTAAAGCAGTTGTTAATGATACCGTGAGAAAAACAGTCCTTATCTATACTTTGGGCCTACCTGGAGAGAAAGGACATCTCTAACAGACTTGGGCATGCCTAACGTTCTTGGCTTAGGCTATATTCTTTTCTTAACCTGTTGGGCGTCATGAGCAGCTAGGTGCATCACTGCTACAATGCAGACAGGAAGGTAAAAGAAAGAGTAGGACATTTAGTCCTCAGTGACTGGCAGTTGTCTTGGTCAGCCCTAACTTGTGGAACACATTATTTGGAGGGGGACAAAATAAAAAAAATAAAAAAAAAAAAAGGAAACAAAAAATCTTCCTAGCATCAACAAGGAATTCAGAAGCAATACAAGGCCATGGACCAAAGTGCCTCAGAGTGATGACATGCAGCTTCTACACAGGGAGACAGCACAAACGCTGTGAAGCACATTTAGCTGTTAATCTGTGCAATGCTGACAGATGGCTCAGGTGCAGCTCCACAAGCTTTTCATTCATGAGCTGATCTTATCAACACAGGGACAGAATTTTACGTGGTCATTCAAAACTAGCAAGGGCAAAATTGCCACCTGCAAACCGAATCCCTGCCACAACAGTGTTCCTTACATGGTAACGTCGTAGCAGGGCCACTGTGAGAGCTAATCCAGACTGACCTTTGCAGTTCCTAATTACTAGGCTTCGGATTTTTTTCCAGAATGTCTCCTGGCTTTCCTGAGACAGTAGCAATTTTTCATTTTGTTGCGGCTTAACCCCAACCAGCAACTAAGTACCAGGCAGCAGCTCGCTTACTCCGTCCTCTCACCCCTGTATCCCCCACGCAGTAAAGGCAAAAGGTGTAATTATTAATTGTTCCCTCTAGATGGCTCCCGAAATGCAGAGGTGACAGCAATGCTGAGCGCACATACCTAATCAGTTTCACGACCGGCAATTCTATCGTATCATAAACCAGTACTACAAAGAAGAACGAAATTATAACCTTGTGCCCCTCCTCACTGGCAGTGCAGGAAAGACTGAAAAGTCCTTGATCAGAGTAAGCGCTACTTAGCAACAACTAAAACATTGGTGAGTTATCAGCATTGTTCTCAGACTAAAATTGAAACACAGCACTGCACCAGCTACTAGGAAGAAAATTAACTTCTAATTTTGCTATCTACTAAGGAAAATTCCAGAATCATAAAGAACCTACATCTGCCCTCCATCTGCCAGGGCCAAGAAATTTTTTGTCAACAACACAAATGCATTGTCAACAGTAACTTACCATGGAAGATGAAACAAAATATAAACAGAAATAATAACCCAACTAGAGAAACACAAAGCAGACTTATATCCTTTTTCTCTGACCATACAACAAAACCAGCTATCTTTCCCATTGCATGCTCTTTAAAAGGTTATGCCACCTCCTCTCTTCTGTACTTCTGCAGAGTGAAGCCAAGCCTAAACCTTCGACCTATTCTCAAGACCACAGCCCTTGTCTTCATGAACTGCCATTTATGAAGGAATGGTTGGACAGAGTCATATGGATGCTAGTGCTCAATAAAAATCCACGCAATATTGTCTCTGGCAATCTCCTGGTGCTCCTGGTTTATGGCCAGTCACGCTAGGAGGTCTTGTTTCCAGTCCTTTAATGAACTGCAGTCCTTTAATCAGCACTGCAGCGGATTTCACACATGCAAACATAAGAATTTAGGATAATTTCCTTGAGAATCAGGCTGAAGAATTTGGAACAGGTAGCAGAATACATAAATATTCATAATTTCACATAAAAATAAGCATCGGAAGCATCCAGAAGTTATTCTTCTGGAAGCCTAATTTAAATACAGCAATGTTTCAGACTTCTCAGTATTTCTCCGAAAGTCATAAAGGCAGCCTTCCTATCAAAAGGTTTTTGTCTAATCCTTGCTAGGCAGAGATTAAAAAAGGAAAAAGAAATCAATCAAATCACTGTCCTCTATCTTCATTCTTTAAATAGCAAGCAGGTCTTGCAGAGAATTTACGCAGTATTATAAATGGAACATTTTGAAAATTAAAAGTGTTGAAACGAAATTTACATCTTTCATCAACTTCTCCTTGCTTTTTATTGACTCTTTATTACAGCTATTGCAGTTGTTACAAACTTCTACCACTAGGATTACACTTGTGAAATCAAAAGTTTAAAAGCCACAGTGATCATTTTACCTCTCACTTTCAGCTCTTCTGTTAAATCAGTGCCTCAGGAGTGCATGTGAATTACATTAACATCATAGCAAATTTTACGGTATGTGAAAATCCAGCTGAACCTGACAGGGCCTCGCACAAACCAATGCGACTTTGAAGTTCACTTTGTTTCAAGCAGGGAAGACAAAATGACCTGCAGAGGTCACTTGAAAACTCATTTTTTAATTTGATTCTACACTACAAACAGAAACAATGCTTTGACCATGACCAACAGTGCAATGGAAAATTTTACTTTAAGCCATTTATTTTCAGGGGTGAAAACCCATACCGCAGTAATTTTCTGGTTTAGATATGAATGCCAAAAATCACACAATAAGTAGCAGCTCATTACATATGACATAGAATTCATTTCATGCTATGGAGTTGATACTTTTAGTTCGCTACTTTTATCTTCAGTATGACTAAACAAGTTCTACATATGAACACTTAATTATACCTTTCCAACAATATATTAGAGCAATTAGTTAAGTGTTATTATTGATGATTCATAAAATTATCAATTCATTTCACTGCTTTACTGCTAACTCTGTTGTAACAATTCAGCAAACTAATCTCATTAGTATTTCCTATTTATGAAAAGTACTAAAATGTGTCTCATGCTTTAAAAATTTCTAGGATTACATTTATATCTAGAGATAATTATCTGTCTCCATTTAGTTTATTTCAAATAAGGGGGTTTTTTTAATTATATAAATAACAGTAATCCCCAAAGACCAGTCCACACTATAACTGAAATAACAATTGCAAATTCTGAACTCAATTCTAGGGAAAAAAAAGAAAAAAGACTCAATCTCAAAGAGTCACTCCTATGAACATTCCAAACAAAATAAAAAATCTTGTTGTCAAAGTTATTTTCTATTCCATTTTGTTCTCCAGTCTCAAACTAGACTATTCAGCACACAAATAAGCAGAATATTTAACAGTATAAAGTAGGCACACCCCTTTTCCCAGATATGCAGAGGAGAAATTACGTAAAGTACATTTTAACATCTGTAATAGGCATTAATAATCACAAATACATGACACACGGATCTAGATGAAGTGCAACCTCCTTTCCATAATCCATGCAGGACTTCTTTTGGTTAAGCTTCACTACTAAAATAGAGCAAGCTATGTAAAATTCACATCTAAGTCCTGCTTCTCACTTCTACATCTGGGTTTGTGCCCTAAGATCTAGAGTCCCTCACCCCATTTAAGGTACTGACATTAACTGGCACAATGAGAGAAAAATACTGGGACAGCCTTGGGTTCCCAAAATGGTAACAGCCAGATACACACACGAGGGTTAAGACTGCTACTTCCATTGCTCCAGTCTATGGGTTTAATTAAGGGAACAATTTTAGCATAATCTTCTGAACTGCCTCCATGATTCCTTATGACATACCCGCCTTTTCTACAGGAATTCTCTTCTTTAAATTTAAAAAGTTAGTAAATCAATAAATACAAAATGAGGCTTCCATGTACAGGTTTAATAATCATTACAACATGAGCAATGACTTTTATTAAAAAACAGACACTTGGCAGATATTTATAGTCCCTCTGAAATTAAATTATACTTGTGAAATTCCCTTTTGTGTGCTTTATCATTGCTGAGGCATTTGAAAAAATGATTCAATAGCTCTAATATATTCTAGTTGTACATTACAGCTAAGCCACATTTCCAGAAACTTAAAAAAAAAATGACAGAAGATTTACTGGATTAGTAGTAAACATACTGAAACACGCTGCCAGGCATTTAAAAAGTAATGCATTTAAAACTACTCATGTCTGAATATACTGCTTTATTAGGCTTAATGGTTCCTTTAAAAGGTTTTGCAGTGCAAATTATATTCTTTCTTCAGGATATCACAAGTAACCAGACCAAAGGGAACTATTTTTAAAATTACATCTGGAGCTGAGCAAGTAGTCTACTGTGATAATGTTTTCATGCAATAAACTCTTTATGATACCTGCTATATTTCACACATGCAAAGATCACAACACTATGAAGAGAAAGAAATGCAATTATCTGAAATAATTTTAAATTTAAAAATAGATATTACTGAGAACGAGCAATTCACTCAAAACCTCAGAATTTTCCTTCATACAGCACATCTTAAAATCAAATATTTCCGATCTGAATTTTAATTCTGATATACTTACAAAAAGCTTCATCTGAAATAATAGTTTCAGCAAATCTGCTTTTTTTGTTATTTTTTTAAGATTCAACACAATATGGAAAGGACATTGAAGAAAATACTTTCACTGATTTTTCAAATTTAATGGAAGACAATGTTAATAAGCATAAATTACATTCTTTTCAAGACTGAAGCTCTGTAATAAATCTGATTGTGAAAGAAATGTTGGATTTTAACACGTTGTAGGAAGCACAGTGTTCCAAGATCTATTCTTTAGTTCTATTTCCAATTTTTTTCCCTTTTCTTCTTATCATCTAACACAAAGGGTGCAAGTTTTATGCAAATCAGGCAAGGATGAATAACTTCAGCAGCAATCCCACCGTCTTTGTCCTTTGACAGAAAACTCCTTTGCAATAAGAAAGCAGCAAACCTATCTGATTCAAATAAGTAAGAGTTTTACATAAATCTTAATACTATAAATTTCACACTCTGCTCTCAGCCAGCCACAAGCATCTTGGGTTGGCAGGGAAACAAAATCTGTCTTCAAACATTTTATATTAATCTATAATATGTCCAGCAAAATGTACTTAGGAGGAATTCAACAGGCAACAGATGAAGATTTCGTGCTCCCGACCTAAAAACATCAACTGGAACAACAATAATAAAAAAATCAAAATCAAACTCTAAGATGAAATATTTGTCTTTTCCCCGAAGGGTATCAAGGAAATTGTGACAGCAACTTATAATGGATTCACTAAAATCCTGTGATTCCTAAAAATCTCAATAAAAGATTTACAACAGATTCATTCCCTATTATTTCAATCACCTTTCCTAGAACGCAATCCAGTATCCTAATCTACTGAGATTACTATGCAGTGAAAATTTCAACACTGATCAAAAAATCTGAAATTTCACTTTAGTTCTATATTAAAGGGAAAAAACCCTCAGATTTTGTAGTCACCTACCACAGCTGACTTCCAACCCAAAAATAAGCACTGTTTAAAATAAAACTGTTTATATCTGTAATAATGCCAAATACATATATTCATAAAAAAAACAAACCTTACACTGAAGACTACAAAAATCCAGGGAGTATTTAAGTCCTTACTGCACACTATACGCAACAATGCTGAAGCACTGAGTCAAGACCACAAACGTATTGACACACAAATTAACAACTCAAGACAAGAAAAGTTATTTCAATTGTAAGTTTCACTTCCAGAACAGTTTCTTACCAGATGACACAGCTGCTACCTCATCTTGGTCATGATTCTCATGCCACTGCATCGTTCGGTAGTAACTGAGCATGACTTCCCAGAGGGCTTTGCAGAGATCAGCAAGGCACGGAATGTAGCTATCTGATGTAATATGCTACAGAAAACCAAAATAATATTGTGAAACTTAACAACTGTGTTCTTTTTTTGCAGAGAAAAAAAAAACCACAACAAAAACTTCCATATTCATACAGCTGAGGTGCTTGACGTATCTGTTTCCTTTTCAACAGTCTGAGAGCTGATGAATGCCTGATTTTAGTCAACTGATCAAATGCTGTCTAAAAGTGAAAAGTTTATTTGTTAGCAACTTTTTTCTCTCTATTTTTTCCAATAGGCCTATATGGTAACCACTTCTTAAAATTAATGGAACAGCAAGGCAGACACAGAATTAACGCCACAAAGGTTAATGATGAGCACATCTTACTATCAAAGAGGAATGTAGACACCCCTGTGACATGCAGACACTGCATCGGTTCAACAGTATAGATACTTGTACTTCAGTAGTACATAGCAGCCATCCTGGATGGTGCCCCAATGGATTGAATGCTGTATAAAGAATTCAGTTCTAAAAGAAATGAACAAACTTAGATGGCAGCTGTCCTACCTCCCCAATTCACCCTGCTCCAAAAAGCCAACTGTAAATTTAAAGATATTCATTAGATATCAGAGAGATATATATGCGGTAGAAACATCTATGACGAGATTGTCAGGTAAAGGGATGAATATGACAACGGGTTTTTCTGGGTGAAGAAAAGACTGTAAAATACATTGCTTATCTGAGTAGCAATGATAAATCACCCTCATTTCACTTGCTGTGAAGAAGCACAGCCTCACAGAATATAAACAAGGGCAAAGACCAGCTGCACAAATGTGATTTCAACTACATTATTATTTAAAGGTTCTCACAGAAGTCTGGAACTTCAAACTAACACTGTTGTAGAAAACAGTTCATAATTTCCCATTGCTACTTCAACATCCGCATTTAACTTCTGCAAGGCTAGTTAGCTTTTACCATGTGTAAAACTTGGTTACTACTTGCTAATCCAAAAATCAATATCCAAAATTATACAAAAGCTTTGGCATTAGAGTTACAACAAAACTCTTTAAAAATATTAGCAGCTGCTGCAACAGCGATGTCCACATAGCCACCAAAATAATCAACCACAGATTCTCTAGAAAGCAAACCCTAATCAAAACAATCAATTTCCTTTGAACTGCATCCTCATCCAGTGATGTTACCTGTGGTGTTCTAAATGCTGAGTACCCTTCCTGAGCAACAAATTGCAATAAAACTTTAATAAGCTTGACTATTACATTTGTTGGAGAATAAACATTAGACTGGACAGATTTCTTTGCAATGCAGATGCATCATTCACATCCCTTTTATTTTTCACCATTCAGGTTAAAAAAAAAAAAAAAATTATAAACTGCATGTCTTTATTTTCTATTTAATCATGTTGCCTGGCTTCCTAAGGTTAAATAATGATCCTGTCAGTAGCGTATACCACCCAAGCCATATTCTCCTACACTCTGCTTATGACTTAAGAACTCAAAAAAACTGTTCTTCAGCATTAATAGATGTCACTAGCAAAAGTATCTGGGGGCCGCCTATTAATGTCTTTTCAGTTTGCTTGATTGTTTTTTTTTAATGAATTACTATGGTTCTGTTCCCTATCAAACCAGAACAGCCTTAGGAATATAAATCAGACACCCTGGACACATTAACAAAAAAAGAAAAAAGGTCAAGTTCTTGGTACAGGAAAGTAACAATTGAGAACAACACTCTTTTCTAACACACCCTGTAACTGGAGAGTTGATATATATTAGTGATTGTATTTTTGAGACACTTTAATCTCAGATACTACAGACCTTTGCTAACAATGGAACAGAAGAGGGTAATAAGTTTAGCGTTTTAACAGTAAGTCATCCTGCCATTTCAACTGCTGTTTCAACAATTTTCTCTGCCAACTCATCAGGCAGTGTTACTTTTACTGTACTTCAGGGGTTTAGTAGGTATAAAATCAAACTTCGGTTATGCAGATCACTCTACTTGAAGAGACATATTGGCTTCCAGGTCTGCAGGATGAAAGAATCACTTGGTATTTACCAAGATACTTCCATTAGACTAAGGAAATAAAGAACTGAATTTCTTTGAATTTATATTAGAAGAAAGAAAATCAAAACTTGAAGATGAAGCAGCTGAACTCTTCCCTGCTCTAGGAGTGTTCCAAAGGTGAAAAGATGCAAGAGTTAGAGCATGGCATGTTGCTAGGAAAAGAAATCCTCAACAAGGGAACAGTGACTGACAGGGCACAGGCACATAACTTACATAAAAGAAACAAACAAGCAAAAAAAATAAAAGAAAAAACTGACTATATTCCCCCCATGACGTGTGTAAAATGGAAATGAGCTAAACAATTTCATTTAGAAAGATTTTTAGAAACACACAACAGGAGATCTGCCCCAAAAGGAAGACTTTAATTTTATATTACTTCCATTGTTTAATTAGAGTGAGTACTCCATAGCCACTTACATGTTAAGAGCATCCTGGCTTAACAGTTTAGATAGATTGAAGAGAGTTCTCACTGGAACTAGACACAGAGAAAGAAGGCTCATATTTTAGTCTTAAACAAATTAATCCCTGTCAACTGAATGCAAGAGATTAAAATCTGGTGGTACTTTTCCTATGGGAAGTTAGAAATCGAATTGCTATGGTAGTCCAGCTTATTCAGCGCTCCGATTTCACAAATGCCTGCAACAGGTAACAACTAACAGTGAACAGCATGGTCAGTAACAGAGACTAAAACTTCCATCTGCAGCCTGTCCCTAAATGCCCAATTGCTACCAAGAGATTTATGAATTATCAAGCAAAAAGAAGAAAAAAAAAAAGAAAGAAAAAAAAATCAGTACATTTCAAGGAAGTTACAGCAGCATTCATAGTACGTGGTAGTCCCAAAGTCTGAGTATTAATTTTTTCATACAGACTGCCAGATTCCAGCTATTGCAGGCTTACATAACTATAGAATCATCTCATGAGGGTCTTGCCAAAGGAACACCAAACAGAAATAATGATGTAATTTGTAACCATGGAATTAATTCCACTCTCTTTCTGTGTATTACAAAATGCAATATTTCCAGTGACCCAAGAGATCCTTCTGCACTGTAAAAGGGTAAGGATCAATAACAGCACACAATCTTTATTTTAGAAGATGTCAGGAGGAGCTCAATAGTACTGTTTGTAAGTGTCAATAAATGGGCTTAGTATCATAAACATTAGCAGAGAAGAGAAACAAACTGAAAAGCACACAGAAATATAAAGAAAAAAACTAACAGAAAAGTGCATTAGAAACTAAGAAATAAAAACCAACCACCCTCTGAAGAAGCAGAAATATGAAAGGGCTTCAGAGAACAGAGATCAGGGTTTGCTGGCTTTCTCAACTAGAATGCATCTCAATGAAGTGCAAACACTACCTACCTGGAACCTTACTACTCATTCTGTTCAATACTACTTACGTCAATTACTCCCAGTAAATTATTTTTCATAATCCATTTTTGCCCACCAAAGGAACAGCTCTTTAAAGTGAAACGGTTTTCAATGCTGATGTGTTGTTTACTAGTTGAAGCTGCACGATCCCAGGAGATTTGAGAAGTGAAGGAGCACAAAAAGGATCAAAATATAAACTTTATTCTCCCTGTGACTGTCGTTTGATTTAATATATTGCAACTGATGGGGTGGATCCTTGAGCTGATGAAGTATGGTGAAGGGTTTGAAATGTTATTCTCCTGTTTGTATCCTAAGATTTACTTCTTTACATTTATTTAGATGGTATGTACACTAACTCCAAAGAGGTAAGATCTAATGCAATCAAAATCAGCATTAAGTTGTGAATATCCAATCTCTCAATTAGCCTATGAGTTGTATTAAGAAACTATAGTAGCTGCAGAGCTATGTTAATAACTGAGTCCCTACTTACATAAAGTACACTTACAACAGATTAAAAACTATACATATATTCAAGAAATTATGTACATACTGTACAGAGGTCTTTGTACTGTAACTTCTGAAACTTGGTGTCTGTGTTTCCTGCACACAGCTCCACATATCCAAGGACTACTTGAAACACAGTGTTGTGAATGGCTTGAGTGAAGTGCATATGTAACTGGTCCATTGCTGTCTAAAAAAAAAAAAGACAACGTAAAATTAAATAGTAAAATTCAATTTGCCATATGCCATCATCTTTTAATGTAAGTCTTTTTCAGCATTGAACACAGGAGATTATAAGCACAGCCTCCAATTCTTGTCTCAAAAATATCTAGCATAAGACTACACAATATTACAGTATGGTAACATAAAAGAGTTATGCTAAGTATACTACCAGTAAAAGTGTTTTCACCGTCATCCTCCCTCTATAACTCACCACGCATCTTACTCAGAAGATAAGTACTAACCTGTGTTTTTCCAAGTAGCCTGTAAGCTTGCTGAACCTTTGTATAATGGCTGATATCAAAGTTCTTGCATATTTTGGAGAGTGCTACGTCCAACTGCTCCTATACAAATCAAGAGGGAAAAAAAAAATCTATTAAACACTTAATAAAAACTGGCCAAGTAATACATTACTTAACAGCAAGTGAGGAAAATACGTTTATTTAACCAATCTGATAATTATGCTTGTAAAAGAGCCAAGACTGTACATTACTGGACTATTCTGAGGCGCTCAAATGTTACTTCTTGCAGCCTAAAGTACTTTAGTCCGAAATTTCTGCAAGCCAAACAGTTCTACTATTTCCAAGAGCAAGCACAATAAAAACTACACTACTACTCTGAAGTCAAATTCAAAGTGATGTTTATTTTGAGAAAGTCTAGCACCCCACCATGGGAGAGCTGGGATTTCTAACTTGGTCTATTCCACTCCTAAGAAAAACTCACATCTGCAGAGAAAGAAGAAAATACTCCCCTGGTGTTTCAGCACAAACAATTCAATTACAGCCTTCTCAACCCTCTCACTGCCATCTGTTAAATGGAATAAACACTATCTGACTTTAAAGCTTGCTATGAAATAAGTAATTTATGGAGTACTATACCAGCACAACGATCAGTACCAAATGAGAAGAAAGAAAGAAAGCACACATACAGAATTACTAGTTCTGCCATCAGAGCTGTGTCTGAGCACACTGAACAGCTCTGCAATAAATGCAGTTCCTCTATTACGTGCACTGAATGAAAAAAAGAAATAAAATAGGATCATATACTTAATGAGTAACTAATAAAACTTCCAAGAATTTGACCATGTAACTTAAGACCGCAATTCTCACTTAGACACTGTAATATTTTCAGAGATACACAGCCTAATTCTAGTTATTCTCAATCAAAAATGCAAGAAAAAATAAACACAACTTGATATCATATGATAACACAGACAGCTAGCAGGTATTCTTTTCTCCTTGCGAGTCACGAAAGCCATTTCGATTCTTATTCTTTAAGGATCTTGCAATGCTATTTGCTCTTGCAAATAGAAACCACAGGACATGATGGGTTTGCCTCGATGTAATTTTACTTACTCCACTGGAAAATTTTCATGAATTCTTTCTCAAGTTATAAAATATTTATGGATTTTAATCCTAGATATTGGGGGGGGGGGTGACATTGCTGTTGGGGTGAGGGGAGGTGAAGTGTTACTGTGTTGGTTTTTTAAGTGCTCCAGTATTTTCTTCAAGCACAAAAAAGGACACTAGAATACAATAAAAACTGGGTTTTTTTTTAACTAAGCAAAATGGTAAAAGGACAAGTAACCTGAAGATACAAAACTCCTTCAAAAGATTAATCAGCAATCAAATTTCAGTCATATATTGATTTTTTTAAAAATTTAAAATATCCTCTCTTATTTCATGCAGAACAGCTGTACAAAGGGAGAAACAGGGCTATCAAACGGCCCATGAGCAGAGCTCTTAAACACAGAACACATAAATCTTTTGAGCTATATTTTTCAATGTCTCCTCCCACTATATCACTTTGCATTTTATTTGTAACAGAATATAAAAGCAAGATCAAATGTTAAAACCTAAATTACAAGAAACAGGAAAGAAAAGAAAAAAAGGAATGGACAGAAGCTGAAGCCCCCAACTATTCAGAAGACTAATTATTCAAATATTAATTAGCAGAATATGAGTCTATATTCATTAGAGCATGTATTTAAAGGGAACACCCTATGAGCTCCAGGATGACTTACATTTCTCCCATATGCACAGACATAATTCCAGTAGAAAATAAGATATTTCCATAAATTCACAAGTAATAAATAAAAATCTTGAATATGATTATTTAGGTAGCTGTGAATTGCTTTTGCCATCCAGCATGGCATATTTTACCAGATTTTAGTAGAAGCAGAATTTGTTCCCTAAAACTGTACATCTTCATCATACAGAAAGTGTACCTTTGCTCCCGTACTTCAAATATTATGTGCCTATTTTATTTTACTGACATACCACTTGAAGTGGACACAATCACTGAGCTAGGCTCGTAAGTTTGATAACGTATTATAGAGCATTTAGTTGACTGCAGCACAAAAGTCCACATGAATAGCAATGGCTATAGCATTCCAAAGACAGTATTTGAAAGAAATGTGCATGTTCTGTAATTGCTAAGAACATCGTACTAGAAACCTCTAGTACCCAGAGATTACATACTAACAGATGATGCATATCAATATATTTATTCTTACCTCTATTTGTTCCAAGGTGTCTTGCAGTTTTGAATTCAACTCACTAGTAATGAAAGAAAAAAAAAAAAAAGTTTAAAATAAAACTACTGATCTTACTAAAATTTCACACCAAGTTTCTTGTTTCCAAAAAGCACATTTGCCAACTACCAAGCCACAATATAATAGTTTATCATAAATCATTAACCTGCTGTTACTGTGTCAGGTTAGCATCACCCGACTCTTGTTATTACTGAAAGGTACTTGCTGCAGGCATTTGCAGCGTTGCTAACACTAAAAATTAAAATACCTTTTGCAGCAGCACATTAGCCAAGGTTTATAATGCAGCTGCATTAAAAGGCCCCAGACGAGACCCCATCCTGATAAGATTTAGCCAAGCATTCATGCAATGACATTCCCAACCCTCAAGAAACTTGTGCTGTAAATGTTTTGATTTGGCACTGCGGCCTACAGCAGAACATATCCAGAACGGTCAGGGCTGTCAAATCTTTGCAAACTATGGTACAGTAACTTTTATTTGATGCTCAGGAACCCTTTACAGAAACACTCAGAAAAACTTCTTAAGACCATCATTTCACTTCGCTGAGCTTTATTTCATACAGAAAGATTAACAAAAGTAGCTACCGTAAGAGAAGTTATTTATGACAAAGAAAGGCATGACTGCTCCTTTCCAACCATCAGCTTTAAAAATTTAATACCACCAGCCAGAAAAATAAGACACAAAGTATGACTACTATGTTTGTGTTTGGAAGGTCAAAGCAACCCAGAAATAGGCAAGATAATCTCTTCAAGCATGGAAAACACAGAGTTTTCATGGGATAATCACCATACCTGATTTTAGACCATTTATTTCTATGCTCTGAATCTTTTCCTGAGGGGCCTACATTAATTATCAACTATCAAAAGGTAGATTCTAGCATTTCTTCTCGTTCTGTCCACTTTAATGACATGCCCATCATCTCTCCTTTTTCAGTTCTGTTAGATAACCTGAATACAACAGCCTCCAAAGAAAGGTTTAAACAGAAATAAAGTCATCAGAAAGAGGTGGCATTAAACATTGAATTGAGTAGCCAGTATATCTTTGTTATTTCTACACATGCAACAAGCCTTCAAACAGAAAAGCCTCCATAACAATTTAATGTTAGGTATCTGCTGCTGGAGTTTACAAGCATTTCCTGTCTCTCGGGTTCTTCTAGCTAGCAAGAAGACATTAGAGGAAGAGTAAGAACCTTGCTCTGTGTACAGAATCACTCCTTTTTTCAGGTTTTAGAACTAGATACAGCATAGACCATCACGCCCTACATATTAGCATATAGGTGGTTTGCATGTTGAAATTAACTGGTCTAAACTATAGAAGCCGCTGACATCAGTAAAAAATGATGCAACACACAGCTAGCCTCTGCACAGACTGAACTAATTTAGCAATTTTACCACTGCAGATGCTATGAAAATTCAACAAGCCCTAAATGGTAGCAGGTAGCACATAAACATAAGGCTATGATTCCTTTCAAACAAATGTCATGAACATGCTGGTGCCCTAATTGTGCCTGCCGGCTGAATTTCTTCACCTCTCCTAATTAAATTAGAAACACGCATGGATTTTTCACCTCAGCCACGCAATGTACATGCTCACACACATGAAGAACATGCTCAACTACTTCCAACGTAGGGCTGAAAAATTTCCTGGCTCCAGAAACCATTTTTTGATTATTGCAGATGATCACATTTGACTAATTTCATCTGTATATCAGCACAGATCCTCACAAAAACTAGCTCCTTGTTTTCACTATTTTGAGCGCCAGTCAGGCCTCAGCTTGCAATCAGCTGATGACAGCAGGCTAGGTTAGCCCAGGATCCTGAGCCCTCATGAGACCATTCCCAGCAAATGCCCCAAGATGAGGGCCGTTCCTGAACAGTGTATGTTTCTTTTCTTTTGGGAGAGGAAGGAATTCAGAAGATCTTGTTCCACATGAAACACAACCAAGGTAAAACTGCCAGGTGTTTCTTACCACTACTATTTAATGCAACTCCTGTGACAGCACTGTCTTCCCATTCAAGCAAGACTCAAGCACAAATTTCAAATACACACATTCATAGTTTATTTATTCAACCAAGCTATGACACATGGAGGCCTTTGCTAGAACACAGCCTACATTTATGCTGACTAATTTAGGACAAGAAAGTGAAATCACAAAATTTTCTTAGAAGTTAACTTTGCTCAAGAAATGCAGTGTCCAGCTAAATCTGCACATATTTTCTAAGCCAGAATTATAAAGGTAGGGCTTGGACATAATGGCTACATGATTATTATGAAAGCCCATTTACCACAATTGAGAATTTCATTCAAGGCATTCATTTCATTCACAAAAAACGTATTAGAAGTCTCTTTTTTTTTTCATCCACATCCATACAAATCTAAATGAGCACATTTTTAGAAGGCACATTACTGCATTTAACAGACGTAACATTTTGACCCAAATGCAATAGACAGAGTCATCCTATTATCTGACAATAGATTTTCCTACAGGTTTTTCAAGGGACTCGTCTCACATCAGAACTGATCAACAAGCAGAAGGCAAAAGACTTTGATTTGTATTTTTAAACAAGAATTAATCACATAAAGCAAGCATTCCCTAGGAAGAAGATAATGGAGAACAGAAACCATAGACATCCAGCCTATCATTTCAAAGGAGGATGAGCAGCCGCTCTGAAAAACAAAGAGATCTTTGCAGCGAGGCTGAAGTGTTTGTCTCTTCAGATTATGAATATACCAAAATAAAAACATTATGTGCTTCACAGGAAGGTTTAAATCCCTGCTGTTTAAGAGCTACACAATTTCTATCACCATCGAGCAAGAAAAATGTGAAGAAGTATTGTACAAAGGAAGGCACTGATTCTTGTCATGTGAACAGTGGGCAATACAAAGGGATACTGTGAAAAATTCATGGTAAGATACAGAGGCAATGCCGCATACAAGCACATTATAAAAGCTACATGGTTTTTTTTTTTTTTTTTTTCAGCTACCTGGTTTTTACTGCAGTGCTAAACAGAAATGCAAAAGATCTATTTATTAATTTAGCCCAATCCCCTCCTAGGGAGACATTATTCCATATAATAAATATTCTCTGAGACTTCTGCAAGTGTAAAACAGTGCACAGAGAATGAAATGTATGCACTGGGCCTGCAGCTAAAATGTCCTTCTGCTCTCCCAATGCAAACAAAAACAAGCTTAAAAAACTCAGAATAAAGAAGCAGGGCTGACTTTTTTCGGTCATCATCCTTTCTTTCAAGAAATTGTCTTCTTGCATGCAAGGATATTATTTTGAGTGCAGCAAGAAGTACATCCTCACAGCTATTTGTCACGTATCCTGTCAGTATGTTATCAGTTTTAAAATAGTACGATTTTTGCAGTTAAATATTCCAAATGGAAAAAACCTGAACTTTTAGTTTATGTTTCAAATTTTTTTATACTAGACATAGTGTAAGTGGGGATAAACTTTGGAGCTGCAATAAAAGCTTGAAGTGATTCAACATTAAACAGAAGCTTTCAGATCATTTACACAAAACAGAATTTAACTCAAAGAAACAGTGTAACTTAACCTAAATCTTGGAAGAGCAAGGTTTTACACATGAGCACTGCAAGATTCAAAGAAATCAAGCTGCCTTTTCCAGCTGAATAAATGTTGCTAATTTCTCTAGAAGAAAAAGAAGCAGGAGATATGCATGTTAAATCAGATTAATGTTTGAAACCACAGAGCGTCTGAAAAAGCAATAAATACTAAGGAGAGCTTACTGAACAGTATAGATGAGACACACATATGGAAGACTGCAGGACCCATCTCTACAGAAGAGTCAAGCAGAGCAAAATTTGTTCAGGAGTCATCTTGCTTCTCAACAACTAAATTGTTAAAGACTGACGGAAATCACAGTTATTTCTCCTCATTCAAATAAATAAAGCATAGTTTTCATTTACTACTATATAAGGAAAGGATTCAAAACTTTAATTTATGAAGGCAAATGTTGGCTGTACAGTCATTCTACATCCACATACAAGTTTTATGGAACTAAAAGCAAAAAGCAGGTTTGAAATCTGACTTCAGAATAGAGAGGGGCTTATTTCCAGGTATAATTTATAACTTCACATACTTTTTTGCTACATCTTCAGATCCTGAAACAACTATAGCTCAAAAGCAGATCCTAATCTAAAATTGAGGATTACAGGTAATTACTCTGAAGTTGCAACAAAGCACACATTTAGAGGACAGACGGAGGAAAAAAGCATGTGCTTTCATAGATTTTGGCCCTTGTGTCAGACAGCATTCTGTCAGGAGCTCAAACAATGTCAGAATTTTACCTGCAAGTTTAAAATCCTAATTAAAAATAACGCAAAAAAAAATCTATTTAATTTAATGATGATCTTGGTGGATGAAACATAAAAATTTACTCGATTCCTTTATTGTCATATCTATTATGACTTTGAACTTAATGTTCATCCTTTTTTTTTTTCTTTCTAAAAAGCAATGGTAACATCACATCCTTCTAAGTGAGGAACTGCAGATATTCAATTTAGTTCCAGTTTGAAAGCAATTTCTCCATGACAGCATGAAGCTCTGCACTTGTTAATTTCACTGCCAACAATCTGGGTAAATTATCTTCCAAAAGCTATCTTGCTGTAGGTAAATTAATTCCAGAATATGAACTTTCTTATTAAAAAATAGTTCAGGTATCGCAAGGCTGCAGGTTGTAGCACAGTTACAATTCACTCTTAGTTGAAACTTTACCTACCAACATACTACAACAGTTACAAAACAATTACATAGTCCAAATATAGATTATATAGTGTTATTATTCTGAAGGCTGGTTAGCAGTGGGTCAGGAAGGGGAAAACCAGTGAGTATGTTTATGCTTTTATATGTGCTTTAGTTTTACTTTTCTAAGCAGAAAATTAAATTTCAAATCAAAGCTGCTTTAGAGAATGAGAATTAATGATCACTGTTTTATACCATTTACATGCCCTCTCCCTGGCAGTGTTCAAGGCCAGGCTGGATGGGGCTTTGAGCAACCTGGTCTAGTGGAAGGTGTCCCTGCTCGTAGCAGGGAGGTTGGAACCAGATGATCTTTAAGATTCCTTCCAAGTCAAACCATCTGTGATTCTACAAATAAAAGCATACAAGAAGGTGAAAGCAGCACAATGTCACCTTACCTTATACAACTGTAGTGTCTGAAAGTGCTGGCAGCTTTCTGGCATTCCAAGCACAGCTGAATAGCTCCTGGATAGTCCTCTTCCTTAGGAGAAAATACAATTGAAAGATAATTTGGCTTTTGAAGCAAACACTGCAACACCCATTGCTCATGCTTATGTATAAACATTAAGAATAAAATATTTTATTTCTTACATCTATCCAGCAAAGTTAAAGGAAATGAGTGAGGGTCTACTGCAAAACTTAATGTGCAAGCATTTTAGAATTAGAAAGAAACAACATGTTAGCAACACCTGAAAACACAATGTATTACATTACCTTATGCAAATGACTTGCTGTTTTGTTTCCTAATGCACTCATAGAAAACATATCAGAAAGTTTTTATTACAAAACAACTAACATCTTCCCAGGTAACTTTTCAAACTTTTGTTAATCTACTATGATCTATTAATGAGCAAGGAAAGAGGCAAGTTCAGACACTGGCAGGCTATTGCCATAGTTTACAAAATCTAAAAGAGACAAGAAAAACACTCCAACATTATGCCCAAATAAACATTATTTTATCTGACACATTCTATAGCTAGTAAGAAACTAATTTAAAGGCAACTGGCTCACACATAGACCCACGATAAAAAGAACATTTTTTAGAAAAAAAGTGTAAAAATACTGTCATAAGAAGATATTCAATAAGTAGACAGATCAATCAGGAAGTACATGAAGATGCCAGGACAAAACCAAAACAAAAACATGCACACAATGTAAAAGCCCAGGATCTTGCCAACACAACACGGGCAGTGCCTTAAGCGTAACTACTACTTTTGTATTCTATTAGATATGAGGCCAGAAACGCTCTTGGAGGAAGGAAAACCCTCTTTAATAGCTAAGAGATTCCCTTTTTTGTCCTAATTACATTGGTTATATTATGTACTTCAGAGAGCTCAAATTCGAAGCTGCTACTGGAATTTCAAAGTCATTGATTGAAGAGTAAAAACACAGAGGCAATTTATACTCAGCTGTTATCATAAAGGAGTTTCTGAAACTAAATTTGTTTTATCAGCAGCATTCAAATGCAGATCAAGTTAACTAAAACCAAAGAAAACCCCACATACAATATCTATTAGATGAAAACAGACCAGTACACTGGTCTAAAATGATTGCTGCATTTACAGCTCTTTGCATCTTTCTCCATTGGAAACCTGGTACTTGCTCCATTAAGTCTAACAGAGCTCAAATCAGAAAGCCTGCTTACATAACATAACATTACTAATATATTCCAGAAGCAGCTCACCCCTGCTTCTGGTGAAAAAGTCTGGTCTTCTTAATTGGGAACCCTATCTAAATGTTCCTTTGTGAATGCCTACTAACAACACCCATGCATATTCTAAGTGGCTAACTACTTCTTGGAGTAAAGAAAGACAATAAATTGGCCAATACCTTATTGGGAGCAGACACTGAGCACAGAAACAGTGGTTCCAGCCCTTCATGTTTAAAAATAACTGTCAAATTATGATAATCAGACATTAGGGTCTGTGTGTGAATGCAACACCCACTCCTCCGTCTAAAAGACAATTCCTACCATTAGACAGTGAAGAGCTCATTTCCTGTGCAACAAAATACAGCACAGAAATGAAAAGCTAATCATTGTAGAGGGCTTACTGAGCAGAAGACAATGTTTATATAGCCTGTAAATTAATACATTCTTCCGTGGTAAAGAATAAGAAACTGTGCTGAGACAAAGTGTATTACCCAAGGTGGAATTAAACTCAAAGAATCTTAAGAGTTACAATTATTGAGACTCAATTTCCAAATTTATTAAGAAGGAATGATCATAATGATGTTCCATCCAGTATTAGCTATAAATATTTGGCAAACTAGCAAGTCAAAATTGTTACACTATATGCTTAATATATTGTTGCCCATAAAATCCTGAAGCTGTCTCTCATACATTAATCACCTTAAGACAAGATCTTATTTTCACTCTGTGCAGTATCTACTTCATTTTTAGGCAGTATGTATACTGTATCAGTGGAATTTTCAGTGTCATGGCCTGCATGCTGCCATGTTTTCTACATCTATCAAAAGGTAACCCAATAAGGAGAGAAGCTACAATACTTACAAATAAAATACTAAGTAGTGAGCCCATATATAAATTTATATAGGAATATACCAGTAGAAGTACTTTATCCAAACAGAGCATATCAACAATCAGCTAAATCTCACCTTCCTTTTTCTTCCAAACATCAAGTTAGGGCCAGAAAAGAAGTGTAAGTTGAGAGTAGGGAGGGGACTGAACACTCCACAGCACTCTTCCTGAACTAATTCAAGCCTCAGTGCCCAGATTTAAAGCCAGGATTGAGTCTTTGACAGAAAATACTCCCCACTGGCACAGCGGCTATCTAACTTGATATGAAGTATTTCCCACAGCACTTAAGAAAAGAATTAAAATATAATGTCACCACATGCGCACACCCATAGCCTGTTTGCAAGAAAAAGGAGAGACAGGACAAAACTAAGATGACTGACAAAAGCAGACTTAGAATAGCTTCAAATTATAATAGTCAGGCAGGGACTTACCTCCAACATCTCACTCAAGCGTACATCAGTTCTTTGCTAAAAATAATAAGAAAAAAAAAAAAAAAGTGATAAATACACAGCAATGAAGAAAATATTTTGCCATTGAAGAAAAACAACTGTACATACCAGTGTTTTTATTGTTCTCAGAGACTTTAGCAGTCCAATAAGCAACTGTCGCTTTCTTTGATTTGCAAGAAGCCCCAAACTAGTTTGTGTGAAGCCTTCCTTTGCTATATTCAGGTGTCTGCCAGAATTAAAAATGAACATAATCTTCAACCATATGTAAAATAAAACTTATTTCTAATAAATTCTAACATGTCCACCAGACTACATGCTAGAAAATAAGACTATCAGCACTGCTAGGGAAACCCAGAAATTGACACGATGCCAATAAACTACTAAGAAGCTACTTTTCCCTTCTGCAGAACTTGTCTGTGGATCAACAGTGTGGATCTGAAAAGGTTCCTGTTTTAAAGAGAACTCTCAATAGAAAAAGTGAGAGCTACAAGAGAGAAAGCAGACAGTATTTGTTTCAGTATCTTTAACTACTATTACTAATTCCATTCAGCACCTAAATAGGAAATATCATCAGCAAACAAACTTTCTGGGTTTACAGATTCCTTCTTAAATACTTTTCCCCCTTTCAATCTCTGCCATTATTTAAGCAAGATACCTTCTTCCATTTGTGCAAATAACAGCTGCTAATTGAAGGCCAGTCTGCAATGATGTAACACGTTCAAGTTCCTGCAGAGAGACAACAGGTTAAATAAATATACAAGTTAAAGTTTCTTACACACCAGCAAAGACTAGTAATTAGCACATTCCTCTTGAGATGTTATAATGATTTTGTAGAGTTATTTTATATAATACTTGTTTCATCATTTTATACATGCTAACCACTAGAATGTAACATTAAACAACTTTAAAAAATACAATTCCCTTTTGAAGAAAGATATTGAAATCTTTTTTTCATTGCAGTGGGACCCTCTATATTTACACTCAGCCCAAGAATCTCTATACCATCAATGCATCACAGTAGAATGATCAAAGTTTCAGGTACAGAAGCACAGGGTTTAATCTGCATAAATATGCCAGAGTGGCAAAACAACAAAAAACCAAAAACCACCACAACAATAAAAAATCATGTTTCATACAGCATTTTCTTCTTTAGAAGCACTTGTGTTCTACCGATTTAACAGATGTCACTTCACAATGAACATTAATTGTATCCTGTTGAATTTTGACTGAAAACTCTTCAGCGCAGGTGACCTGACTTTAGCTTGATTTTGACTTCATGAAGTGCCTAGCATAATCTAAACTCCTTTAAAAAAAAAGTAAAAATATTAATACACCTATTAAGACTTCTTTTGTTAGGAACAGCACTGCAGAAAAGAGAACACTCTCCCCACGCTAAAAAAATAAAAAACTTTTTTTTTTTTTATGCTGCTTATCATTTCAAAACATATCAAGTATTTTCTATGGGGAGAAGGGAGACTTCCACTTTGAAAACTAGTCTAATTATAAAGATATGACAAGCAAAATCAAGTTTAAATTTTGGTTTACTTCAAGATCAGCTCCTGGTCAGTCTCCAAAGATATGATTCTGACAAACCACTGTGCCACATCCTCCACCAAAACCAGTTCCTCCTTTATGTTACCAATAACGTTTTTGAAAAAATGACAGCTTAGTTGCTGATATGCATAATACCTTAAGGAACTGAATTCAAACATTATTTTCCTCAGTACCTTCTCACTAAAAACATACTTTGCAAATGTCAGAGCTATTTAAAATGTCACTGTTCCCTTTTTTACAAGGAAACACACACAAGAAGGAGCAACTCCATTCCAGTCTTGTCTCTTGCAAAGATTCTGTAAAATCTCCCCTTTGAATGTGACCGAATGGAGACACAGGAAGGGCATTCAGCCAACGATCCCCAGACAGGGAGTCTTCCATCCAGCATTTAGGGCTGAATACTTTTTTTTTTTCTCTTCTCAAAGACAATCTTCCACACATCAGTTGTTCCTAAAGAATGCTTTTCCTTCTAAGGAGAAGGGAAAATTAAAAAAACCTTGCCTTGTGTCTGTGCCATCCCCGTCTCAGCCCACAGTACTGCCTGTTAGACTAGTATTTTATGTAATGAATGGGGTGCAAACCATGACTTCCCCACACTTTCCTTTGCACAGCGGAAAGGTGTTCAAGAGACAAAGAGCCAATTGCATTTCTGTTTCTTCTAATGACCTGTTATTGAAGTAGCTGCCCTTTCCAGCTTGACCAAATCAAAAATTGCCATAATCACTGGTATGATGTTTTCTTCTCACAATTACAAGATTTAATCCCCAAGTGCAGCATTATAACCCCACAAAATGGAGTGATTCGCTCCTAAATGGTACTGTTAGTTATCTTACCTCAACATATGCAGGCTGTTTTTCAAGAATCAAGTCTGCAACTTTCTTAGATACCTATAAAAAAGAATATTATATGTAATACATAGCAATCTCAATTAAATAAGCCATCCCTATACCAAAGTTCTACAAATTTGTGATTCTGTATCCTTTAGCTCTGTAGCTTTCAAATTTATTAAAGAATATGCTACAACAAGGTAAAAAAAATTCTAAAAATGACAATCAGCTTTTCTTAAGAGCAAGATATGAAAAATATTTACAGTTCCATCTAGGAATTAGTGGGCATTTTTAAATTAATCCCTTACCTCTCTGCTTGCTAAGAAACATGCTAGAATAAAAACCAGAAATAATATGGGACACTGCAAGTGCATCAGCTGCATGCACTTTCAAGTTTGCATGTTCCAGCAGCAGCCATGCACTGAACTACTCCTCTGGCTACAGCCGGTTCCCACTGTGCAGGCAAAATGGCCAAGAGATTGGTAACAGGTATTAGAATTATCCAGCATATTTCAATGAAGTTGTCTCGAGTATCCCCTTGCAAAGCTAAGTCACCACCAGATATCCTCTTAAAACCAAAAACAAACAAAAAAATTGGGGGGGGGTGGAGAAAAAATAGAACACAAAACCAAAAAACACCACCCACTTTCAACTTCTTCCCCTATATAGGTGAGAAACACTGAATATTCATTTGCCTAACTTCTCACTAATACTTTACAAAATTTCATATGTTTATTCTGGGAAAAGCAGTCTTAGGCAGAAGCAATCTGTTCTTTATGAATTGTTAACAATCCAATATATTCCTCCTGTACATTTAATTCATTTAAAGGCATAAATTAGGATTATTACTGTTATTTTACTTGCAGATACTTTCCAAATGCCAGAGTTAATAAGTTCATCTCCTGTACCATATTATTCATCTTTAAAAGAGCAATGAATCAATAATTTATGAACAGGAAAAAAAAAAGCCTGGAATTAAAGTACCTTTTTAGAAGCTGCAACCCAATTTCCTCCCATAAATTATAGTTATTACTCATAGTTACATTTCATTTGTTTTATTATATAATCACTCTCTGCCAATGTTCACTACAAACCCTTGTGGGTGATTAACAAATTGGCAAATGAAAAATAAGAGAAAATAACAAGTCTTTCCACGTTGCCAGCAATCCCTCAAAAACAAAAAAACACTACTACCACACTATTCAGTGCTGTGTTAAACGTTACTTTTCTTGCGATACATAGGAAAAGCTGAATATTCAAAAAATCAAGTTTCTAAAGAAATGGTGAGCACATTTGTTCTTTGTTAACATACTTGTCATACAGATTTACTTCCATCATTTCCTAGAATATTTTTATTTACTGATTAATTTCCACTATAAAAGCACACAACATAATATTATGAGAAAAAATGCTTAATATCTAATGTGTTCAAGAAATCAAAACTTTTTTCAATTACACTTCTGGCTAGACTTACAGACAATGCAACCAATTGTCTGAGAGTATAGAGGTAAACAACTTTACTCACAGCAGCTTGCTGTTGTTTCAATTTGTCTCTGTACTCTTCCAGTTCTTGAAGACTAAGTACTGGAGGAAGCCTCTGCATGCAAACAAAAAATCAAATACAGTGAGAAATTAAAGGATGTTAAATAGACATATAGTATTAACTAACCAATCAGTTCCATTAAAGAAACATTCTTATTGCTTCTGTAATCTAATTTGTAGTATTGATCCATTACTTCAAATGATGGAAATAAATCACTGTTAAGGTAAACAATGTATTATCATAATTACATCATATAATATCATAATTACCTCAAAGTTCCCTTATTTTAAGCCATATACACACACGCAATCCCCTTAATCACCGAAATCATTGTCGCAGTCATGATATACCCAAAATATAGAAACTTTTTTCCCCTCCTCCATTTTGTTTTTTTCACTATGATTTACATGATGACGTGCCTGTTAGCAAAACTAACAACATACTGATTCTACCACATTAAAAGTAGAGACTCCATACCAATACTATATGCTAGAAGCTCCATTATAAGGCAGAAGGCTACAGTTTTCTATTAATGCAAGATATAAGAAACAAACCAAAAAACAGCTTATTGAAAAAAACCATACTTTTTACCCTCATTTTTTTACATTACTGTTTTGTCTTTTAAGAAGACAGCTTACCTCTAACTCATACTTCACAATATCAAAGGAATCATTGGAAAAATAAACTTCTTCAATGCTGTTAATTATTTCTTGCTGAGCTTGAGGGTCAATTGGTTCTTCACGTAGTTCTCTGAGCTCCTCCTTCACAAAACAAAAAAGGATTTCTATAATGTAATATCACATCCTAACAAGAACAAGGTTTCACCAGACCAAGTATTTTTCAAAAGCCATTTCCAATATTAGTGCAAGAAACAATGATAAAGAACAGAATGATCAGTACACTGGCTTATTCTTCTCATTACAAACAGTGAGATATTTAAAACTTTTCAGAGAACATGCTGAAGACTGATGTTGCAGATCACTTAAACACTTCTTCATGAACACATTTATGGCACAAATGCATGCTGAGTCCACAGTTTTTTTCCTTGTTAAAAGAAATTCTCACAGTAAATTAAAATTAAATTGGTAGGCTATTTCTCCAGAAGAAAAACAACAAAACAAAAAAAACCCTGAATTTTTTAAACCAGAAGAACCATCATTGTAAACGCAAGGTAGACAGTGTCACCTCAAACATATAACTTTTCAGTTCAGCCCTCACAGTTCACTACAATAAAAGTCATGCCATCATGTCATTAAACACTTGAATTTTTTATAGGCAAAACAGAGCAGATCTACCTTCTTTACCCAAAATTAACAAATTTCAGATATCTCAGACTAGCAGGGTGGTCTAAGCAGAAATGCACTGTCAACTTTCTGAAAAACAATATTCAAGAGCACCCCCTCCCTGCTGTCAAGAACTCCCCTGGAAGGTCTTCTAAACAACCAGGCTGCTTCCACTGGTTCCCACCACAGTCCTTTGTCAGAGACTCAAAGGGAGAAGTGCCAAGATATTCTTTCACCAAAAATCAACATAAAATGGATCAAATTTCTCAATATCGGAATTTAATTCTGATGAAGCAACCCAGCAGACTGAACCGTCCCCTAAAGACCCCAAGCCTCCCAACAACAACAAGTTCTTAGAAAGGGAGAAGGCACTAGTATTTTCACCACCAGGAGCTCAAGGGCTTATTTCATGGGACAGAGGCATCAGATTTTAGATTGAGTAAACAACAATTAACTTGATTATGTTGTACATGAATTGAATAAGGTCAACATGTACGTTATGAGGCAAAGTGACACTTTAAATATTTGTATTTAAAATATTTCAAATATAAAAGCAAGTGCTGCTTCTCTACTCAATTAGTGGCAGCCAAGGGATGAGACAACAGTTTGTGAGAGCACCCGAAGGAGCCACAGCTCCTCTAAAACATCTCTCACAGAAAAACGAAAAGAAA